>NC_087210.1:11603095-11629288 GCF_015104395.2 Macrobrachium nipponense | reverse complement strand
CGTACACATGAGAAAGTAGCCATCAATGGACAAATATATTTGTTCGACCTTTTTAATTTAACAGACAAAATTATAACAAAATATGACATCATCTCACAAATCTTAGAATCTTAGAATTTCACATAATACAAAAACGGGCAGAAGCAAAACTGTAGCACAGAATTGTGCATGTGGCCCAATTGAATTCTCTCTTTTGAGCGAAGCAATTTTTAAAAGTGGAGAGTTGCCAGAACGCCAGAAACGTGTACAGTAGAACTGAAGGTTGTCGTCCGAGAGTTTTCAAACCTGTGTTAAATATTTTGGTCAGCTGTGTATTGTCCAGCTTACCTTCTGTCATACTTTTATTATTCAGTGGCTCCTGTGAGGAAGAAGAAAATATTCTTTTTATATATGCTTGTCACCAAGAAAAGAAAATTATACCTGATTTTTTTAAAGCTTGACTAAATATGTGAATAAGCATTAACTGAATATTAACATTCAGTGATGACAGGAGAGGCATTTAGTATACACGGTCGATTCACAATTAAATGTCACATGTAGGACGTGACACTCAGGTTAAATAAACTGAGCATCAAGTCCTTCTGTCTCCGCGTAACAGTCTGTTTACGTTTCCTTAACTGATTATATGTTCGTAATAACAATTTGTTAGATGCAAATTCAACAGTTGTTTGAGGTACTGTCTTATCAACAGTATGGGAAGGTAATCTACCATTGACAATCTGTGGAGCTCTAGTTAGCTTTTATACATTATTTTCTACGCTACCAACATAGTTTACTACGTCCATGATTTATTATATTTACTCTTTCAACATGACAAACAATTAAATTCCGAGTTAATTTTCTTCTGTCTTTTTTTTTCATTTTGTCATCATGCCCCTTTCATACTTTTGATTATAAAAGACAATGGAAGTCGTAATTTCTATCATCCATATCTGAGTGTTTATCTCAGCCTCGGGAGCTACCAATATACTATATATATATATGTATATATATATATATATATATATATATATATATATATATATATATATATATCGAGCTACAATGTCCTTTAATATCTAATTCGCTCTACCTCGGAATTAATATATTTTCATATATGCTTAACCGAGGGGGAATTTTTTTCTCGATAATAGACTTGCCCGGACGAAGGCGCGAACTCATGGATCCTTTCAAATCCAGGAACGTCAGTGAAGCTTTACCTACTACACCACGCGAGGTGGTGTAGTAGGTAAAGCTTCACTGACGTTCCTGGATTTGAAAGGATCCATGAGTTCGCGCCTTCGTCCGGGCAAGTCTATTATCGAGAAAAAAATTCCCCCTCGGTTAAGCATATATGAAAATATATATGTGTGTGTGTGTGTGTGTGTGTGGTGTGCGTGTGTGTCTGTGAGTGTGTGTATTGGTAAATTCCGAGGCATGAATAATAAACAAAATCTGTAGGAATGATAGGAATAACGACTTCCAATGTCTTTTATAAAGAAAAGTATAAAACGATCGTTACAAAAGAGTGAGGATTCCAAGCGTGTTGCCACCTTCCAATTAACGATCACCATTCGCCACAGGGAAAGACCAAAGTATACAGTAGAACTGCCCAACGTGAAAACAGCCGTTTCCTTTTGTTAGGAAATGGACGTCGACTCTGTTTGTGTTAACAAATGGAAAGGAAAATGAAGAGGCAAAGGGAGGGCCTGAATCAATTAAAGCGTTGTAGCGAGTTCACACATTATAAAACAAAACCACTGTAATGCATAATATAAACATTAGAATATTTACGCAGTTGTTTTCGTTTGAATAAGGGAAGAAATGATAAAATGTAAATGGGGATGAGATCATTGGTGTAATTCCACTCAGATGAGATTTAAGGACCTAATAATGAAGATAAACATCTGACCGTAATGAAACTGTTGATGAATGTAATTGCTAATCACGTAAAAGCTCTTCGGATTCCCGGAGAGAGCAGTTGTTTGTTTTAAAGTGGATGAGCATCAGTGATGCCTCCTATCAGCTGTGCCACTACCTACATAACTCCCCTACTTACTGCAACAGCAACAATAAATACTACTTCTACTAATGGTGATGATGATAGTGAAGATAGCTTATTATTAGATTAAAATAATTTCATTATAATTTGTTAATTATAACTTGTTAATGGTTATGTCCAACCTTTTGATCTTAATTTAGTTTAAGTTTATTAATAGATAGCTAGTAACGTTTCTCGTATATTTAAGTTCTTTCTTAGTTTGATGAACTCTGTAAGGGAGTCATATGACTTTGCAGTTTTGCTTTGTATTTCTTAGGCGTTTTGTTTATCACCTTCTCCCTCGGTATTAGTGAACCACTGAATTGCCTTATTAACGATCGTTGTTTTTTCCCTCTTATGAGCCGTGTTGACTCAAAGTTAGTTCGAGTTCATCCTCATTCCTCACAGCCTGACGCTTTGCCACTTAATTAATGGCCACTTCTGCAGTTTTTGTACGGAGATTTGGTTCACGGCTTCTTTAATCCTTCGCTGCGCTGTGTGGTCGCTGGTGTTTGGTCACCCGTGGCATTCGCCAGCCATGCCCCTTCCCTTGTTCGTCGAAAGGATTCCGAACGAGTTGGCCCGTATCTTTTTTGTCCACCCGGGGTGGACAAATTGGTTTGCAGGGGTTGGGTGGCTACGTCATGTTTCCCTACTGTCACCCGGGCGGGAGGACAAACAAGATCAGATTCCATCGGATATTATTGTTATAGATAAATTCAATGAAATCTGTTAACCACTTTATGAAATATCGTCAACAACTTCAAAATTACAGGTTTCGTTTTCGGAGGAACTTGAGTATTATAATCTGACCAATGACAGAAATGATAGTTGGCGGTCACAGCATATCAGACACGGGTTGATACGTCATCCCAGAAAAAAAGTAGTATTAAACGAAAGACTTACTTTTGTTAGTTAACTGTTGAAATATACAGAGTCGTAAGAAGCAACCGTGCTTTGTCTTTCTTCATCACACATCATAAAACTTTCAGGTTTAAGCAGTGTAATTTACTGCACGTCACGTAAAACAAAGTTTGAAATAAAATATACAAAATCGGTTCAATTTCATCTGCCGATTAAGACCAGAGCATAATCTAAAACGTACACTTTCATTATTTTAACTTCTAGATAAGTTTTAAAGCAAGACCATTGCCTGTAAAAATCATTGTTACTCCCTGCATCGTTGTCATTCTTATACCTGATGGAATAAACCCTCTTTTATGTTGTTGTTTTTTGTTACTTTATAAAATATGAAACAAACATGAAATTCCTGGAGTCATGCACAATTCCCACTCAAAAGCAACCGCTCCTTTAAAAGATACGCATTTTTCACTAACTATGCACTACTTCTACTTGGCTACGATGTTCACTATTCAAGAGTAATTGTACCTCATTTACTAACGAACATTCCTCTACTGATTTTTACGCTCTGCATCAGCATCACAGAATCCACCAATGAATCATTTTACATTCATCTCAACGCTTTGTTTATACCACAGCAACTTATCTCGTCAATCCTTTATAAATTCTTCTCACCTATCAACTCCAATTTTTCCACTACATTTAACAACTGCCAATACATTTAATCTTCACGATTATGAAAAGTGTACTTTTACTAAAATGCGAGTATTAGTTTTAATTTTATTACTTCGATGGTAAACATAAATTCTATCAGATGTGTTGCTACAACGTATGCTAGACCGATTTTCATTTTCCTTTTTTGAATGTTAAAAGCCCGTATTTTTCCTTAAGATTTTTTCCCTTTTACAAACCTCAACAGATAATATATCGGTTATATCTTTGTTGTCGTCTGTTTGTATGTCAACATTTTCCATCGCTCCAGTTTATATTATTTTTGTCGATTCGTAAGCATGAAAAAATATAGTATTTCCATTCTCCTGGTCTATTTCATGTCCATGCTTTTTCCAAATAAAACGAGGCAGTGTGTTTACATTGCTTTCCTCGCATGAAAGGAAAAGAGCAGTACATTGTGAATGTTTCCAATTGGATGTGTGAAATATTCAGTTTTATATCTTTTAAATGTCCACAGGCCCTAATCAAAGTGCCATTAGTCGACGGCTATTTGATTCATTGCCCTATGTGTATAATTCACAAATCAGAACAAACTAGCAGAACTCCAAAATTAACAGCTCCCCTAAAGAAAAATTGCGGTTAAAGCCTACACAAAACTATGAAAACAAATTAACGTTTTATGTGCATGATAGAGGAACCACTTTATCGGGTAAAAAATGCTTTCATGTTTCAAATGCTTTAATGGAGATGCCTAACATTACGCTATATAAACAGTGAATGGATAGGGTTTTCTTCTTATTATGACAGTATCGAAACGAAAATCTATTGCCAGCTAATTACGCATTCAGCCGAGGGGTATCCTTTGCAGCAAGCTTGTGCTTCAGTTGGTGCTATTTGAGTTGTTAATGATGGTATGTGGACAAAAAATATTTGCTAAACCTAAAATGAAAATAAGAAATAATATACGTGTAGACATTTCTTAAAGTAATTTGGCAGCACCTTATGTGCTCATTGACATCTGGATTATACTAACTTTTTAAGAGACTCCCAAGTGTAAGTTATTTAACAATTTCGAAATAGAACGGAGAATGAAAGACGTATTGTTATTCTCGAAGGGCTAAAAATTGTCTTCTAAAACAGATACTGAGTAACTGGATGCAATGCAACTTAAATGAAAAGCTAACTGTGTGTTTTTTTTTATTAGATTACTTTAAGATATGAGCTTTCATTATTGTTTCATGGATGCATACATTACATGCACTAAAAAGGTTAAGTTTGGTTTTATGTGGAAAAATGTCTGGCGATAATAGGAAATAATATGATGATAGCGTAACGTTCTTTATGTCTCCCAATGATACCGTGGAACCCATTTCCTTAACAATCCTTCTAACTTTCCTCTTACCTTCTTTCAAGAGGCGAGACACGAACAATCTTCATGGTAATGAAATGGATTAAGCGGTATTGTTTATTTTAATGAGATCCATAAATGATGTCATTGCTCCCACTCTTGACGCTGGGAGCTCTGATACCGCTGGATGCTGTTGCAATTTTACATATTATTATTATTATTATTATTATTATTATTATTATTATTATTATTATTATCTATTATTATTATTATTATTATTATTATTATTATTATTATTATTATTCGACTGGGTGGTATTTATAGTGTGGGGTTCCGGGTTGCATCCTGCCTCCTTAGGAGTCCATCACTTTTCTTACTATGTGTGACGTTTCTAGGATCACACTCTTCTGCATGAGTCCTGGAGCTACTTCAGCGTCTAGTTTTTCTAGATTCCTTTTCATGGATCTTGGGATCGTGCCTAGTGCTCCTATGATTATGAGTACGATTTCCACTGGCATATCTCATATCCTTCTTATTTCTATTTTCAGATCTTGATAATGCAGGGGCTTGCGCCTGCCCAATCAGAATAAGACCATTGACACCTCAACCAACCATACGAACGAGGCATGTAACGTCACGACGTTGAAGTCGTTACAGACATTTCATTCTGCAAATGAAATAATTACAATAATATTTTTATCCTACTTTACAGAGAAAATGTCAACAGACCTAAATTAAAATTAAATTACACTTACATTACAACTTACAAAAAACAATAATAAGTATATTACAACAAAACCAATCAAAACAGAAGTAACAACTTTGAATTTGAATCAACCAGTAAATTACAAATGGAATTGATCAATCAATACAGTTACTTACTCCAAGCTATTTAGTTGGAGGGCGCAGTCTTATTCTAAATTATTAATGGCGATCTCGAAAGAGAACCGCCCAGCTCCAGGCCTCAAGATCAAGTGTAAAACAACGATTCTTTGGGCAGATTTTCGCTTGTTAAAGAATTCGTCCAGTACCTAGTTTGGCAACTAAACGACCCCAAATTTTATAATTGGCTAGTTCAATAATGGAAATAGAAGACGCGATTCGTGTCTGTTTACACCATGATATTGCGACATCAATGAGTGATACTTTCTTCTTGACTGTGTCAATGAACGTCATGTCTGGTCTATTTGCACGTATCACCCTATCCGTTCTGATACCATAGTCCCAGAGGATCTTTGCCTGATCGTGTTCTATCACTCCCTCAGGTTGGTGCTCGTACCGCTTATTACTGCAAGGTAGCTGATGTTATTATTATTATTATTATTATTATTATTATTATTATTATTATTATTATTATTATTATTATTATTATTATTATTGAAGGTTTTTACGATATTATTTTATTATTATTTTGAGTCTGTCAACAAATTAATTTCAGAAAATAGGTATATATCTTCAGGGGTATTTATATTCATGGTTTTATTAAAGACCATAAAAATACGAATATTGTGGAAGTTTATTTTCTTTAAACTTAGTTGTTTCCACGATTATCAAGTGGATAGTTATTAAAATGATTTCTTTACAGTTTTGGGAGGGGATTTGTATGTGAAAAATTTGTGTTAAACAAAAAGCAATTGTGTATCTGATTTTGTTATTATAACATTCAGATTTTGGAAGGGGCTGTTGGCATTTACAAAGATCTTAATTCATTTATCAAAATACTTTTTAAGCAAATTTATTAAATTCGCGGTCACCACCTTTGAAGTATCTTCTTAGGTTTCTGAATTTCAATTTGCATCGGGGTCTTACTATATATGAACCGAAAAGAGGCCCAGTCCTCCAAATCTCCCAGGGAAGAGCTTACACGTTTACAACAGTCTGTATGCTCGCTTGTACTTTCGCCCGAGTTTTCATCGGTTTTCCAAAGGGTATGACTGCTGTGGTCTGTGTTGCTGATAAGGTTTGTTTTACCGGCAAAATTTTCTGACGTTTTACTTACAGCGTAAATAATACATCCGTGAGTTTTTGTTTTTGTTTTGTTTTCCAGTATGTATATGTATGTATATATATATATATATATATATATATATATATATATATATATATATATATATAGTATATATATATATATGTATATATATATATATATATATATATATATATATATATATATATATATATATATATATATATTAAGGCTTTATTTGCGTTACATAGTTTTCATGTACTTCAATATTTTCATGTAGTTGTTTTTCTTGTGTATCCTTAATATATTTGTTACTTGATAACATTTTACTGAACTGCTTATAACCTACCACACGTCCACTTTAACAGCGTGATTGAGACTGGGGAAATGATCGGTATGGAAAGGCTTTATATTGAGCCTTCTTTTATCGATACACTTAAAGCAAATAATAATGCCACTTTGTGAATTCCTTCTTACTTAAGCTATGTTCAGATTTCCGTAGAATTTGCTTGTAATATATCACAAAATAAGCATAAAACTAAGCGACTACAATTTGACATAAAGTCTGAAAACTAGTGTGTAGGCAAATAAATTATAAGCTTTAGATGATGTGCTTGCAGATATTATCAAATATTCGAACCACTCTATCTAAAAGAGATACATTTCTGGCAGAAGCAACCATCCACAACTGAGAACAGTAAAGGAAGCACAAATGACGTAAAACTTGTTGCGTTGATTTGATCATTGTTATAAATATATGAGATCTTAAGGTAAAACACTTAACTTCCTTACGGCATTTGCTGACTCTTTCCTTAGATATTTGTCAAAAGTTACACCGTGAATGGTCAAAGCTTCAGAATCATCAAGCAAGTCCCATCCACTTGAAGGGGAGGACGGTGCGGAAAATCAGAACGAGATCTGCTGATCAATAGCGTTTTCGTTTTACTGGAGTTCAGTCTCATACCCCACCGAACACCATTCACCAATCCACTCAATGTCACGACCTTTCTAGTGATACACAATGGTTGCGTCATCTAGAGTGAAGAATACGATGCGCTTGAATAATTAATGTCGCAAATACAAAAGATATTTCACAATATCTTTAAACAGACACGCGCAACTAAAACACGGTATATTTAATATTGCAAAGTTGCACATCCTACAAATATGATTCTGTTACGATAAATATCAGAAGTTGAAAACCAGTAATAGACGAGACCAAGTAAATCGGCTGCACTGTCCAGTGGTTCAGGAATTTCTAGATTATAACTTCTGGCTTCTTATTGAACTTAATAAAGTCTTCACGAATTTTGCATTTTTATGTTTCTACAATGTTTTACGTGAAATGTGAAATAACTAATATATTATATTTCTATAAATTCGGAGTAAGACAAGCGGATAAGCGGAAAAAGGAAAGGATAAAAGGTCTTCTCGCAGTTTTATTATTCCGTGAGTATAAACGGTGTTAAGATGGACAGTTTAAATAACAGATCAGAACAGTAATAGCTTGAAAAAATTGAAATACTAAATACATGAGCTCATAATTCACAACGTAAAAAGTTAAGTAAAATGACCTGGGATGAAATAATCATCATAAAAACTACATATTCAATATGAAAATTAAGATATTACCTTGCTATGCATTTAACTTGCAAAAAATGATACCTGTATGCTATATACTTACACAAATAATATTGATACCCAGACGAGGCAGTAACCATGACCTACATCCTCCAGATACCGTGTAGAGTATGAAATACTTTTGAATTCATTATCTCCTAGATAGCGTACAGCGTTCTTTCTAGAACCTTCTGTTTAGTTTTCCTTTCTTTTCTACTCTCTCATACTGTTTGTGTTTGTTCGCAGTCTCTTTATCACTCTGAATAAATAGTGATAAAGAGAATGCTCAGCTATATAATTATCCTTCATTAGAGCAGCCTTTTGCCGTGCATTCACGTCGCTTGTCTAGTATTAACAGAACAGTAGAGTGTGCATTAGGATAAGAGTTTAAAGTTCGAATAAGAATTATCGTATTAATTTTTTATTCTATCATTTCTACATGAACAACCGATTATCCAAATCTTTTTCTGTTCACTGTTTAGGATAGTGTGCTGCTGTTTCCGGTTGAGAAGGAAAAGAAGGTTAGGCTACAATGGAGAGAAAAATCAGTTAAATTCTCTTGATACTTTTGTGGCCATGCAAAGACCAAATAATACAAAGCAGAAAAAACTAGGCTTCATAAGTACGTTTTATTTTTTTTTTAAACTGAAAGAGATACTTTCAAGACAGCGCAGCCAGTAATCAGTGCCAATCTCGTAACCGGTTTACGGTAGGCATGCACGCGCTATAAATATTCAGTGCATGCTTAAGCTGCTTTCTGTCTCTCCCAGTTTCACTTCATATTCATATGCATACACATATTCTTATAGGTATATAATTTCAATGTAATGTAACAATACTCTCTGACTGTATATAAATATATAATCAGAAAGTATTACTATATAAAAATAGAATTATATACTTGTAAGATGATGTGTTTGTATATGAATATTAAAAAAGGAAAGTAGAGATAGAAAGCAGCTTAAGCATGCATTGTATATTTATGAGCGTGGAGCGTGCATGCCTACCTTCATCTCCCCCCACCTCCAGAAGGTCTTGGAGCCGTGTCATGCATAATTCCAGGATGCCAGAATCATCATTTCCCGATATCCCGAGAAGGTGACGAAGAAAAATAAGTTCTGAAAAAAAAAAAAAAACGGAAGACGGGAAGCAAGAGACCAAAGGCCATAAAACTTCGCTGTGAAAAAGACCCGGGGCTGCGGAAGGAAGGTGTTTATTGCATTCCAGTCCTTCAGGTTTTGTCGCGTTTCGTCTGTCATTCCTTTCAGTTGAAGACATTGAAAAATGCCTCTTTGTCAGCCCTCCTGTCTCTCCGTCTGCTGTTCTCTCTCAGGAAGGCAAAGCGATTAAGTAATTGAACCGAAGGATGTGAAAATATGTCCTTGCATTGGGATTTTTTTTTCTTTTGATTTGAAGGCGATTCTTCGGTTGTAGAGGTGTCCCCAGATAATTAAGGAACACAGGGAGGTCGCCTTTAGTTTTTCTTCGTTATTTCTTTTCACTCAAGGTATAGCAATGCTCTTCACAAGTTTTTTTTAGCTATATATATATATATATATATATATATATATATATATATATATATATATATATATATATATATATAATATATATATATATATGGAATGGGGAGATTTCCCCATTATTCATTTGGTAAACGTGTAGCTCGAGCGTCAAGGCAAACTAATACACACAGCCCCTCTCTCTCTCTCTCTCTCTCTCTCTCATCTTCGGCTCTCCTCTCTCTCTCTCCTCCGACAATCTCTTTCTCTTCACCTCTTTTCTCTCCACGTCTAACAGGTAACCAAAATGAGAGAGTTGCATCATAAGAAAATACATTTATTAACAATGAATAAATAATGAATTAATCAAGTCTTACAGACTAACTCAATTCAATTAAAACCCCAACAAAAATGTCTGAACAGTTATAGTCACACCAATCGTCTCTCCCATCTGGGACTCTCTGTCGGTCCCCCCCATTGCCAGAACCGTCTGTTTCAAAGACACAGAACACATCCCATAAGTACACATAAGTTTAAAGACAAAGTTAATAAAATGGAACATCTTACAAGATATCAAACAAGCCATCCCTTTGGCTAAAGTAATTCAACTTGGCTAAAGTAATTCAACTCACCCATGCAGCCGGACTATTTCGCACACCTAATAAAAAACCACTCCGAAGAGCACCACAGCATCTTGCCTTTCTTCCAAAGACGCCTCTATCAAAATCCCCCCATAGACTTGCGTATCCAACATTATTAACAGAAGAGGCGCACACGCACATACGAACGCACACTTCGTTAACGCCTCACCCTTAATGGCCGCAACCAGTTTCACAAAGGCACTTTGAGAAGAGTTAATAAACTATCGTACATTGACTTGTCTAACTAAGCAGTTTTATCTCACACCATCCATAGAAACCCATTCATCAGCTTTCTCGGGTCGTTGCTTCTGCGAACATATTGGCAATATATCATTAATCAAAAAACCTAGGCCTACATGGCTCGGCCACCTAATCAATGCTAGCCCCCGCCTAGCAAAATTGCTTATATAATATAAAACACATTGGCCGGCTTAAAATAAAATATAAGTAATAACTGCACGTCTCTGGCATTATAAAAGAAAGTCTGTTACGCTTTTATCTCCAAATAACGCTAGAATTTTCTCTCTTAGGATTCTTGAATATCCCTCTTTGTCTGCAAATAGCTGCTCCTGTAGCAGACTAAAGGAAGACGGAACGCCTCCCTCATCGTAGAAGACTTCTAACAACTTCTGCAGATCCCCAAAAGACACGCTGTAGGACTCTCGTAATCACCATCGTGGAAACTCTTGTAATCACCCTGGGGTAAAATGACAGCAACCCTCTGCACGGCTGGTGGACGTCTTGCTGGCGTTGGGAAATGACTTTTTGGTGTGTTAGTATGTCAGTCAAGTCATTGGTCAATCTAAAAAGAATTAACCCCAGACATACTACTTCTATCAAACAATGATCTCAAAAGGTCAGAAATACTAACTGAACGTCTCCCAATTAACTCCCTCTAATATGACTACTAAATCATAAGTCATTATCACAACTCTCAAAGAAAATAAAACATCAAGTTCTCCAACTCAATTCTCCAAACTCACACATCGGCACACACAACTCAGAAATCACAGCAACTCCACGGACTTCTGCACTCACATTCCAAACTCGAATGTTATCACAAGTAAAAAAAAAGAAAAAATCATAATGAGCCCAAGAAAAAAAAAGAATCTTGTAACACACCCAGACCAAAAAAATGTTCTCTTAAGCTCTGACATCTAAACAACCCACAAAATCAGTAAAAATCTCCAATGTTTAACAGCAAAAACCCCTTACTGCTCATACAATTAATCACAATGAGACTTAATGTCAAACTCCCTTGTACGTAAATAACAACTCCTGAAAAATTACATCTCCCGTCCAAAAAGAAATGCTATTTAAGCTCAATCCCCCAATTATATTTCTCATAGGAAAAGGAAGAAAAATAAAAAAAAGATAATCACAAACAAGCTTCCCCAATCACAAAATACATAGTACATGTATAATATGCATAACTCCCCGCCGCGTTTTTTCCCAAGAAATGCTCCATGCAAAGTTATGGAATTTCTCGACATCGCAACTTTATCGACTGGCATGTCCAGAAAGCAAACTCTTACCCATGTGCTTTCGTGAAATGCTATTGTCAACATTTCCAGATATTGCAAAAACTCTGAGCTATCACCATCAGAGGAAAAGGAACAGCACAGCGCTTATCAGCAGAAAAATTCACCTGCGGACGTATGCTCAAACACCAGCATAAAAAATGTCTAGTCAGACACACAAGTTTGGAAACTCATGACTCTATAGAAAAAGGTCTAACAGACACGTTTCACAGAATTAACTCCAGGATATGACTATTGTGTTCAAAAATTTGTCTCGAAGACTTATTCTCTCAACATGACTTTGCCCAATTATATGCCTCCAAGAATAATACACTTGTGAACATAAAAAATGCACACATCTCCATAGGACTCGTAATGCAGTAATGCCACTCGCCTCTAAATAGTCACGAAACCAAAAAGAAAGAACCACAGAAATCTTCTCTTGCTCGAAAAAACAAAACTCCGTAACCACAAAAAAAAGGGTCACCTGCCAAAGATCAATTCCATCTCCATATATAATTATGTGACACCATATTAATAAGAAGAGCACTCCGGTTATAAAAATATTTCCTCCATTTGGTTAATAACCACATCCACATATATTTCTCTCTTATTTCACCAATGACCACATTTCAATAAAAAACCACCACTCCAGGAATAGAGAATAATCACCTCTATTTCGGCAAATACAAAATATTTACCTCTATTTCCCCAATAACTCCATGTGGAACAAAACAAGGCTCCAAAAAATATATCTCCAAAAAGGATAATAAAAAAAATGAAATCCTATCTCCAAAAAAAAGTGCACTCAAGGCATCTAACTCACACACTCACAAATATTGCCCCATTTATCTCCTCAAAAAATGTGTCTCCATTTGCAACAAAGATGGCTGCAAAATAATTGAACTAAGCATAGCTCTCATCACTATTGGCAAATAACAAAAATGGCCAAAAATATATCTCCAATATATTATATCTCAAATTATAACTCCAAAATAATATACCTCCAATTATAACTCCAATTCTCCAGAGAATAACTCAATGTTATAGTCAAAAACTATAAAACTCTCTCCGTTTAGCATAACTGCTAAAAAAAGGCAAAAACTCGGCAAATAAAAACTGTCTAGAAAATTCTAGAAAAAATCACAAATGTGCAACAACTCCTTATAACAGAATTCCAAATTCACAGTGTCTTAGCCAAGACTTCTCCATATGCACTACGACATAGGCCACTAGAAAACTTAGCCAAGTTTCTTATCTCTCACAAAGTTGTTACAAATACAACTAATGTATTGTGCAAGAAAACTCACTATTTCTGGAACACAAATATCCAGAGAAAAAATGGAGTGCCATTACGTATGCATTCAAAACATGCAAAAAATTCTCCCGTAAATTTCTCTGCAGCATCAAATAGCTGAAACACAAACACATTCCCGAGCAATGACTCTAAGTGACGAACTGAGATATTAAAAAATATTCACACCAACTGGAGAGAAAAAATAAATTCAAATTCACCCATGATGAAAAAAAAAAAAAAAAAACCTGTGTCAGCTATGGCTAACTTCCAAAAAAGGAGAAAAGAAAAATCAACGGCATTATCAACTATCTCCCGTGACTCACTAGATGTCAAGCAATTATCTGCTGAACTCATGAAAAAAAGAAAAAAAAATAATGTGTTGTTAGTTCCACCCAAATTCAAAAAGGATCTCACCACCCTTGATAGCCTTACAACACCCACGTATTAGTATACAAAAATCAGTATCAGAAATATCATTATCGCAAAATCACCAAAAAAATTGCTATCATCAAAATCACTTATAAAGAAAATATCACCAATGTTAATGCTTGTCCATTCTCCAAAGAATTCAACACAAAACTCAGCAAAAGTTCAGCAAGATTCAACACAATTCACCAAGATTCAGTCAGATTCATCAATATTCAGCAAAAGTCATCATTCGTAAATGACCGAAATATTCTCCAAAGTTACAAAAATTCAACAAATAATTAAGACAAGACTTCTCCCATTAATTCATTGTAATAATTCTCCATGAATAATTATCTGTAATAATTATAAAATAATCTCCCATGAAATATCTCAAATCTCTCGTAAAACAAGTCTCCCGTAATGATAATTATACTTAAGCAACCCTCCCGTGACACATCTCAAGTATAATAATTATTAATAACAATAATAATTCTCCATAGCAATAATTCTCTTGCAAAGATCCCAAGTAAGGGTAAATTCAAATTAGCATACAACAGTAATGCTGAACCTTATGACACACAATTTCTCCAGATGCAACACCACTCACGGCACCGTGCAACACCATTCGACACCATTTTCAAAGCAATCCCTCCAACACAACAACAAAAAATAACAATAATCTGTGTCTCCCCATTATATTTGTCTTCGAAAGCACAAGGAAAACATACACCCATACAATGTATTTCAATTCTCTTTTATTTCCTTTCTTATCATCCAAGAGGGAAAAAAAAACTCTTTTCTAAAAGAAAGACTCTACGGGCATTTCACTTCATCAACTAACCAATCAGCTGATGTCTTGGCATTGAAAATTCATTGTCAAGGGCAAACCCATCCCCCAACACCCCAACACAAAGAAAAAAAAAGGAGTTCACCCCCAATGAGAAAAAAAAAAATTTTCTCCCCCCCAATGAGCATTGAAACATCCCTCAGTCAAGCGACAGAACACTCCCCGAGGCATACACCAGTAGTCCCCATCTTGCAATCCCCTCTCGAGGTATGCAGTACCCACCATGCAACGGGCCTCTCTGCGTGGTTAGCAGAAATGTGCTGAGCCCGTAAAATTGTGTGGCCGCTCTGTCTCCAAGCCAAATATGCTATCTAAGCACAGTTCGCATGCATTAAAAAAACTTCTTTATACACCCTCATATTAAACAAAGACAAATGCGTCTATTATAAACACGCGTCAATAAAGAAAACACGTCACTCCTGCTACTATTGGGAAAGAAAAAAAATTTTTTTTTGACCTCTTAAACCAGTCGCATTACACTGAAATATTTAAAAAAACCCTCCCCCTCAAAACCATAGTTTTCAACACTCACAACTCAATTATGGGAACAAAAAGAACTTGGAATTCGCGCACGACACGGCAGTGATACATGCACGATTGTCATGGGATACACTCGACATTACACAAGCAAAAGTCACACTGAGTGCACCCACTGCTCCTAGGCTGACTCCCTGGGAAAAATGCTGAGTCCAATAAAATCCTACCCTCTCTTCTGTTACCGGCCGGATAGATATTTCTTCTTTTTTTCTCACTAATAACTGAAAACTAACAATCCCCTCCATATTTAACAATTTTCCACATTCCCACAAAGGCTTTGTCATTCGAAAACTATCGCTAAGCCATAACCCCTTTATTTTCTAACTGGTCACCTATCTCTTCATTGGCGTTCCCAGGCATAAAAAAAAAACTTTTATAACCCTTTTTAACCGCTTGCCACCAAATCTCCCATTATTCATTTGGTAAACGTGTAGCTCGAGCGTCAAGGCAAACTAATACACACAGCCCCTCTCTTTCTCTCTCTCTCTCTCTCTCTCTCTCTCTCTCTCTCTCTCTCTCTCTCTGCAAATCCTCTCTCTCTCTCCGACAATCTCTTTCTCTTCACCTCTTTCTCTCCACTCTAACAGGTAACCAAAATGAGTGAGTTGCATCATAACAAAAAACCTTTATTAACAATGAATAAATAATGAATTAATCAAGTCTTACAAACTAACTCAATTCAATTAAAACCCCAACAAAAATGTCTGAACAGTTATAGTCACACCAATCGTCTCTCCCATCTGGGACTCTCTGTCGGTCCCCCCCATTGCCAGAACCATCTGTTTCAAAGACAGAACACATCCCATAAGTATACATAAGTTTAAAGACAAAGTTAATAAAATGGAACATCTTACAAGATATCAAACAAGCCATCCCTTTGGCTAAAGTAATTCAACTTGGCTAAAGTAATTCAACTCACCCATGCAGCCAGACTATTTCACACACTTAATAAAAAACCACTCCGAAGAGCACCACAGCATCTTGCCTTTCTTCCGAAGACGCCTCTATCGAAATCCCCCCATAGACTTGGGTATCCAACATTATTAACAGAAGAGGCGCACACGCACATACGAACGCACACTTCGTTAACGCCTCACACTTACTGGCCGCAACCAGTTTCACAAAGGCACTTTGAGAAGAGTTAATAAACTATAGTACATTGACTTGTCTAACTAAGCAGTTTTATCTCACGCCATCCATAGAAACCCATTCATCAGCTTTCTCGGGTCGTTGCTTCTGCACTGTTCTTCACATTCCATAGGTTACAGCGAACATATTGGCAATATATTATTAATCAAGAACCCTAGGCCTACATATATATATTTTAGGGCTGTTGCCTTGTATAATAAGGCGCCCTATGAGGTAATGTTAGATTTGCGATAATCTTACGCTAAGTCGGTTGGTATTGCACTTCCATATTCATGGGAGTGTCTTGGGGTTTGTAGATGACTTATGAAGTCGGTATTATCTTCTTGTTTATGACGACGATGTGTTAAACTCATGATGATTCGGTTATGAGGTGAGGATCTAGTAGAAACCACGAAGTACAAAAAATACTTATATTCTCTGAATTTACATGGTGAAGATCAAGTAGGATTGTACAAGTCTTCTAATGACGATAGCTTGATCGCTTCTGCCAATGATGATGGCTAATTCTATTCTCTCTACATGATAAAGCTTAGGTAAAGAGGTACAGGTCTTCTAATGACGATAGCTAACTCTATTCTCCTCTACTACCATCTCGGTTACCAGTCATAAAGGAACAGACAGTAGTTCGAACATACGAACATACAATCAGATGACATAGTTACATACGAACATACATATTTACTAATCACGTAGGCCACTTGAGCTATAGGTCACGGTGTTTGTCTCAAGCAGGAAGCTTGGACTAAAGTTTATAAACAATTGAATGACTACAGGTGACGGCATGTTATCTTAGCCTACTTTTATTGTATACGTCATCTTTAGCGTCTCTAGTCTGATCACATTCCTGCAAGCAATCTGGTTGACCTCTTTAGTTTTAGTCTTTTTATATATATGGACTAACATTCCATATTTTTATTATGTAAACACTTACATTAGCTCGGTCAGCTACCAAAACCAACCACTGAATATTACTCAAACTTGACTTGCATTTGACTTATAGGAGTGTGATACAGACACTATGTGAAAATAGAAAGTACTTATAAGTAAAAAAATTCATGGTGTACACAAATACAGATTCAAGTAATAAAATATTAGACATAACATGCATATGATATTCGTAAATAATAGTGATCACGTGATATATACTGATACAGTTTTTCACTTCATCTCATTAAGATACATATGCTGCAGAAAATACTAATGTACTCTGATAATCGCATAGAATGAAGATTAACATGATAAAAATCATATTTTAACTGATAAAAATTTCATATATGAATTGATAAAAATTATTAATGTTTATGCTAACTGTTATATATCTGATTCATTAATCCATATACTAACTCATATATAACTGCAGATATTGGTAAGATAAAAGGTAACAGATTGATTATAGGCTACCTGATTTGTTTATACATATGTATATGGATTCATATAATTATGATTAATATATGTGCACTTAAAATAGATTCCTATTGCGTACACGCAAAGATATATTTAGATTCTGTTATTTATGATCATTTATATATAGATTCCTAGTGCGTACACGCAAAAAATATATTTCGATTCTGTTATTTATGATCATTTATATATAGGATACATGATACTTTATATATATAGGATACATGACCGAGGTTATACTACTTCACATTTAACTAGCGTTCGAACAACTTTTCGTCCATTACACAGTTCCAGACAACCACCTATAGCCAAATGAAATGGCCAATTTCAATTGGTTAAAACAAGGGGAAAATTGTCTGGCGGGGTCCAACGTTCTATTTCGGCCTAATACTTATTCTCTGCATCCTAAGCCACACGATTACGTTCGCGATGAATAAAATCATCCCCAGCACGAGTCCTTCGCCAGCAAAGTAGAGTTGAATATCCTTCGGGTCGTAATTGTCGGAAGTATGTCCCTTTTGTAGTCGATTTCCGACAGCCGCCTGAGCATTCCGCATTAAAACGAGATTAACGACGGGATACGGGTGTCGGTCGAAGAAGTCCAAGAAATTCCTTTCACATTGTAGGCGGTTGTTACTTGACTGTAGTCGTCCGCCGCGACGAACGATTTTTTGAAGTTGCGTTGTGAAACTCTCATACTGCAGGATACTGTAACAGGTTCCATTAATCAGCCTGCAAGTGAAATTATACTTGTAACAAGGGCAAAGTAAATTCAGACGACATCCAAATACAGGGGAGGGGAGAGAGCCATTTAGACCAGACTTAACCCACATGAATTCGCTGATATTTTATGGAATTCAAAAGAGAGCTGTACAAACTTTTTATCCATGGCATTAATAATGAGTGAACCTATCCAGGTCTATGAGGACTGTAAAAATATCCATAATTATAAAAAATAAACAGATATCATTACGAATCCCAAAGAAAATTCGATATTACTGGTAGTAAGTTACTAGACAAAGAAGTGGAAAACGGAGCTATTTGTAAGATTTCCAGGCAACATAAGAGCCAAAGAGAATATTAATCATGATTTTATATTTCTCTATGCTAACTGAAATTAAGTTCTGATAAAATCTGATCCTATGTGCCCCTAACAAAAGTTTCATATTCAATTTTCTCGTGCGCATCCTCTGAGGTTAATTTTAAAAACTTTATTAATAGGTAGGAGATGCAACGAAAAAACCCACTATGTAACTAATTTCTATATAAACTTTGGGTTTTTCAAGAAAATGTGACATTTTCCCATGGATCGTAATAAACTAATGTTGCAAGTAAAAAATTCATATCCATGACTTGATACTTCTAAATGTCTATGAGGTTCAGAAAAAATTAATTCATTTTGTTGTTATAGAAATCCTATTTGCTTATTTTGTTTATTAATTTAATTTTAAAATGATTGCAAGTCCTTAACTAAAGTTGCATTGCACACACGGATAAGAGTAGGTTATGTGGTATGTCATGTGACCTACGAACCACATGTGAAGTTCATGAGCTAAGCATTCCTTTCTCCAGTCAATCTGCTTCGCAAGCGGAGACGGCACACACACAGATGAAGCCTGTGTAAGCAGATTATTGAGGTTAAAAGGAACCAATGCTGATACGGCAATGATGACGTCGTCACTTGGCAGGAGATTGCTCTCAGCCAGCTAAGAGTTACGTTACTTGCTGTAATAAATACGACTTTAGGATAATTTTTTTGTTTTTTTAATACTCTACCCACACGAGAAGAATGTCTGAAAAAAAAAACAGTACCAAAATTGAACAATATATTAGTTTCATGTTGGAAATCTGCATGATTGTAAATGAATGTAATTATGTTAAATTAAATATTCCTTATTCAAACTAATGAAAAAGGTTTCCATACAAATTCTATATATATTATTAGCCCTGTATAAGATTCATATAGGATTATTCCATAGATAACATTTTCACTTCTAGACTTCCTGACTTTAAAATCTATTTTATTTTATTTTATTTATTCATTTTTATTTATTTATTTATTTATTATTATTTTTTTTTTTTTTCATTGACTACGAATATAAATCACCGGGACAGACAATATGTCAGTAGGTTTTGATATGTGTTTGAACTTTTAGCTTATTTGTCGTTACTAAAGCGTTAAGTTAGAGTTCAAATCTTTACGCATATATATTTGGATATTTAATTAACCTATGGTTACGTTTTGCTTATTGATTTTATCGTGATTCCTTTTTTATTATAATTTGTAACCCTTCCGACTTCTTACAGAGTGTATTATATTGACTCCACTTGTATCCATATTTATTTTATTTTTTATATTTATTTATTTATATATATATATATTTGATAAATTAATGGTTGCTTGAATATGTGGAAGAGTGTTCTAGCAGCGTACCGTATAAGGCTACTTGCGGTATCATTTCTACAGATACGAGATATGAATGATAAAGGTATTTAAAACCGCAAGAACCGCTATAATCCAGTTCGGATCCAATATCACGAGTTGTAACTCGTAAGACATTGACACTTTCTTATTTATCTCTTATTCTACCAAACCGATTGACTGGGTGATAAAATATGGTATTGGTTTTCATAATGGAACGGAATTCACACACGATTTAAGGAGATTATTATTGATTTACACCACCCGAGTCAGATTATTATTATGTGTTGAATTCCATGTTTACTGATTTAGCACTCATAAATATTCCTAACGCACTCAATTGCGGTGTTTGTTTTTAGTGCTATTAATTCTATATAACGTGTCAAGGAACTATTAACACTAAGAAGTGTTTATTCCCTCTGTCCGACTCGTAATTCTGTTAATAATTCTACGTATATTCTTTCAAGGATTGATTTGGCACAGGATAGGCCCCTAAACTGACAGGTGTCTTAGTGTATCCCTTGTTTTCATGACACGTGTTACAATTAGTTATGTGCTTTTTATATCTGTAAGCATTGTAGGCCAGTAAAATAGTGATTTGGCTTTCTGTGACATAGTAGGGAACCCTGGATGACGGAATGCAACCAGTTTAGGACGATTGGTATGAAAGAGATTATTACTACTACCTGGTCGTTAGTCACCTGCTGTGTTCTTCGGGTTTTCCTCGTCACGGACCTACATATAATACTACATTTGATTACATAATTCTGATACACATACTTTAAATATACTTTTGCTTTAGGGTTTCTGCTCGAAGTGTTTATTGTTTTTGCTTAGCCGCTGACCCTGTTTTCGTCCGAAGTGTTTATTGATTGCTTATTGCTGCTTACTTTGTTTCCGTGTGAAGTGTTGATTATTTTGGTTATGTCTGTTGACTCTTGCTTTGTTCAGTTTGTAACAGTTCTGTGCTCCAACCCAGATATTCAATGCTCGCGATCTCTTGGGTTAAGGAATTTTCTTGTTTAGATACGGTTTTAACAATAGGCACGGATGTTTCTATATTTTTTAGTCTAATTAATGGTTCTTTGCAGTATGGTGCGGGATTGCGGGATAATGCGTCAGCTATGATAATTGCTTTCCCAGGTAGATATCTTATCTTGGCTCCAAAGACCTGAATGATCATTTGTCACCGAGTTCCTTTTGGACTGTGATTAAAGCCTTTGAAAAACTCGGTAAAGGACTCATGTTCAGTAAGGACTTTATCAGGATAGCCATAGATTATGAACTTAAAATGTACTAGTGAGTTAAAGATACCTAGCCCTTCCTTGCCTATTACTGTATATTTACTTTCAGAGGGCATTTAGTTTACGTGAATAAAAAGCTATAGGAAAACTGTTTATCATATTACTGAAGTAGTACCCCTCTTACCCCTTGGTCTGAGGCGTCTGTTGCAATAAAAAAAATTTCCTTATTTAAATCAGGGATTTTTAAGTTAGGTGAACTGCATTATTCCGCTTTTAAGATATCGAACGCCTGTTGATGCTTTTTAGACCATAATAAATCTACGCTCTTCTTCGTAAGATCTGTTAAAGGAGCTGCTATGATTGAAGAGTTATATATTTGTATACGATTGTAATACCCACTACAGTGCAAAAGTGCTGTATCCCCCTTTTTATGTTAATAGGTACCGGAAGTTATGAATAGCCGACACCTTATAATGGACTACTTTAAGACCTTGACTAGACACATAAAATCTAGATAAACATGTTCGGTTTTTAAAAACTCACATTTAGATATTTTACTCTGAGATTATTTGTCTTTGTCTCTGTAGCACTAGCTCTAGTTCATGTGAATGTACTTCTAAGGTATTTAGAAAAGATTATAAGACCAACCATATAAGCATGTAGGGTATCCCCTAAAAGTCTCCAAACACTATATTGTAATTGGGGCGCAACGTAAGCCGGAGGCATACGTAAAAATGATAATGTCCCCTGAGTGTGCTGAAAACTGTGTATGAGGTACAATCACTTAGGTAATGGTATCTGGTAAAAGCTTTTAAGTAAGTCCAAGCTGGTGAAAAATTTATTCTAACCTAACAGAGATAAGATGTCGTCGGTACATGGCACTGGAAACTATCGGGAGTCGTTTCCTTGTTTAAGCGACAGAAATCTACGCAGATACGCCAAGTCCGATCTTTTATGGCATGACGTTTGAGGGAAAAATTATATGGGCTTATTTGATTTCCTAATGACTCCTATTACTAACATTTTTCAACTTCGTCATTTATCTCTATTTTGAAATTTCATTGGGGTTCTACACGAAGATACGTATATAGCTTTATGTTTGTCCTTAGACCGTATTTTGTTTTCAATGACATCCGTTTTTCTCCCAGAGAAAACTCGCTAGTGGAGAAACTTCCTGGTATTCAGGTAAAAGAAAAAAAATTTCTGCTGAATCACCTCTGCTTGAATGACTTTACGGATATTACTTTAGATAGATTATCAGAGAGATTCATCTACGACTGTTGGGCGGGATTAAAAATTAGCAACAATAAAAAATGCGATATTTATAACTTCCGTATCCACGATATGTATACGTTTGTGGATCACTAGATTTAACTTGTTGCTGCTAGTCAACCGTGTCTAGGGCTTTGTTCGCGGAAATCGTTATATTTCAGAGTGTCGGGAAGGATTAAAATTTCATTTCCCAGCAAAGTCTTTTTACACTCACTAAGACATTCGAGGGTGCATGCTCCTCGAGATTTTGCGTGCAAACTACGACTGCGGTTGTGGGAGAATTCTGTTGGGTCGTTGAACAATGTTACGATTTATGAGACAAATGTATAGTTCCTTTATATAAGTTATTATTTGATTAACTGTCTCATTTTTGTTCAAACGGATTTTAATATGTTAGAAGGTTTATAGGATTTTCCTTTGATAAACACGCCTTATTTTGCAGTATGTAAGATAATATTTTGTATACCCCTAGATGGATCTTACAATTACACTAGATACAGATCAATGTTTTTTATAACTATAGAGGTATCTGTAAGCGCTCGCTTATCCGGACTTCTCATTAGGGAAGTTCGAACAACAGACAGTGAGTCCGTAAATACAGGATATTACGTGTACTAAAGGTATAAAACAAGATATTCTAATTTTTACGGCGCGTACAGTTGGGCTTAATCCACCAGTATTTATAATAACTTAATGTATTAAAATTACTAGAACCTGCTCTGATTACTTGATACTGTCGTGTGATGCATAGGAAAAATCCTTTTTAATTCAAAAAGATATTGGCATGCATGATCCAACATCGCTTTTCCCCACTCTGCTAGAGTCGCTTATTGTGTGGAATTTGCTATGCTTTGAACACTTCGGCAGTTTTGACTGACCTTGACCGCTTGACTAGGTGACACAGTAACCGAGTTTGCTTGTTTGATTCTGATAATTAGGGCTACTGTTTACCCATTTCTTTTTGTAATAATTAGGATCCTTCTCTTTATTACCATCGGCAACGCATTGTATGTTTTTAGCATTATGTTGCTGGTTACGTTTAAAGCAACGAACGTATGAATGACGAACTATTAGGAGTTGAGCGATTACTATTAAGACAAGTTATCTCTACTGCATTCAATAATAACTGTTTGTACTTGCTGTTGTTTACTTCATTCTTTGCTAAAATTTGAAATAGTGAGGGATCCTGGTCAGTGCATTTAGCCTAATGAAAGTGTTTTTTTTTTAGACAAGTTATTCCTTGCAATCCAGCCATATTTTTAAAGTTAAGTTGAGTCATTGAGGTTCGATATTTTTATGCATATAACTAAAAAAACTCAAGGCTAAAACTGCGATCGGGACTTTGCAAAGGAGCATTTATTGTCATGACCCGAAATAGTGTTACCTCTAATTTATCTAGATTTGTCGGGTGTTCCACTTGTTTTTGTGTTTTCTAATCACTACGGTGCCTAACGACCCTGTCCATGCATCTGTATAAATACAGACGTCCACTGCGTAAACGCATATTCACTGTTTAATATGATTTGTTACGTAAGGGATTAATAATCACCCAAAATGATAAAATTAACATATTATATGATTATGATGTTTCAGTAGAACTTCTGGAAACTGACACTCAAAGATAAAAAACTCGCAGTAGCGAAATCTCAATGATGTAGATAATTTCTGTAAAAAAGTAAGATTAAGAATGTCTCGTAACTTCAGCCACAGGAATAACGAAATTCGACCTGCAAAGGAAACACTCAAAGTTACTCCAAATGAATAAAAAATTGTACTTAGCTTGCTTTTGTGGGAAGTCACGGTGTTCCGATAACGACACACGGCCTTGGTCCTCCTTCTCTATTTAGCGGATGACCTGTTTTTTTTTGCTTGAGTTTCCCCCGTGCGCGATGTTTGGATGATTCGAGCCCTCGTAGATCCGATGCTGAAAACGCGTTCGGTTTGTTTCTTGAAGTGCCGGAATCGCTCAATAACGATGTTTTCTTGAATGATTCTAATGAGAGACGAAACTTGCGTCGCCGTAGGAAAAAAACACGTCGGTTTTGTTTCTTGAAGTTATTCACTAAACGATGATACTAAGTTGCTTGAAGAATCTCTTGCTTCCGTCGTCGTTGACTTCATGATTTATTATTCTGGTTTTACTTCGGAGAAGTTGTAGAGTTCTTCTGTGACGCTGCCACCACTTTTAGGCGCGTACACCTGCTGCCACCACTTTTAGGGCTGTTGCCTTGTATAATAAGGTGCCCTATGAGGTAATGTTAGACTTGCGATAATCTTACGCTAAGTCGGTTGGTATTGCACTTCCATATTCATGGGAGTGTCTTGGGGTTTGTAGATGACTTATGAAGTCGGTATTATCTTCTTGTTTATGACGACGATGTGTTAAACTCATGATGATTCGGTTATGAGGTGAGGATCTAGTAGAAACCACAAAGTACAAAAAATACTTATATTCTCTGAATTTACATGGTGAAGATCAAGTAGGATTGTACAAGTCTTCTAATGACGATAGCTTGATCGCTTCTGCCAATGATGATGGCTAATTCTATTCTCTCTACATGATAAAGCTTAGGTAAAGAGGTACAGGTCTTCTAATGACGATAGCTAACTCTATTCTCCTCTACTACCATCTCGGTTACCAGTCATAAAGGAACAGACAGTAGTTCAAACATACGAACATACAATCAGATGACATAGTTACATACGAACATACATATTTACTAATCACGTAGGCCGCTTGAGCTATAGGTCATGGTGTTTGTCTCAAGCCAGGAAGCTTGGAACTAAAGTTTATAAAACAATTGATTGGACTACAGGTGACGGCATGTTATCTTAGCCTACTTTTATTGTATACGTCATCTTTAGCGTCTCTAGTCTGATCACATTCCTGCAAGCAATCTGGTTGACCTCTTTAGTTTTAGTCTTTTTATATATATGGACTAACATTCCATATTTTTATTATGTAAACACTTACATATATATATATATATATATATATATATATATATATATATATATATATATATATATATATAATTTATAATTAGATAAACAAAATTATAGTTATTATTCTATCAATTTTCCAAATCATTCTTTCTCTTAGATTTGAGATTTGATGTTCAAACACACAGCATATATTGGTACCGCCTTTATTCTATATTTTTATCCAAGCAAGAAACTGGCTGCAATAATTGGTCCCACCTTGGCCCCTGAAAAGGGTGGTTGGTTGTTGCGTTAGATATCAAAGCTTTTAAACTCACGTCTGTACATTCCGTTTGACATTAATTTCATAAAATGAAAACCATATTCTTTTATAAATATAAATAGCCTGCATATATGCAATGGAACCGGAGGAAATCAACAGTTGTTTTCACACACTTAAATCATTTCATATCCCATTACTGAAACGCCTTTCAAGAAAAAGAGTAAAGAAAAAAGCGTTAATTTTAAAAGCGAAAAAGCGGTT
>NC_087210.1:11597819-11602595 GCF_015104395.2 Macrobrachium nipponense | reverse complement strand
TATTAATCCAATTGCAACTCTTCATCGCAATTGATGCTCGCAACAAAAACAAAAACGCAATCACCACCACCAACTGATTTCCTAATATGTAGTAACAGTTGTTAGCTGAAGTGACAGTTTGCCAATGGCGATGGCTCTCGGCATCGTTATATAGAAAAGAATAACCTTTGTTTCTTACTTTTCCAGTTTGGCCATAATGTAGTATGTAGCTCGTCAAAATATTATGTCAAGCTACGGCCTTTTCTGTAGGGTACGTTAGCATTACGAATCTCAACACTATTCACTTTATAATGGGTGTGGATTTGTTAAGAATGTATAGACACCTCCTCTCTCTCTCTCTCTCTCTTCAATCTCTCTCTCTCTCTCTCTCTCTGTCCTCGAGGATAGGTAATCAAGAAATTGTGCATAGAAACCAGTTAGTATCAAGTAATAGATTACTATTATGAAAGAAAATATTCTAGAGGATTACATTGGGTGCACTTATTGAGTTTAGTTTAGTTTATTTTTTTTTTTTTAGATGCTCCGCATTACAAGCAGTGGGACACGCTTTCTGTAATGCGCTTTTAATAATTATTAAAAAAAAATATTAGCGGTGTCATTACACACGTATTCACACAAACAGACACACACACAAACAATATACGTCTGCTCCTTTAACTGCTGCTAACTACCCTTGTATATGGAGTGAGACCGTTTGTGTAGTTTTTAACAATTATTTCCATTAATGCTGCATTATGTTAAAACTGACTAGTTTTGACACCTGGCTGCGAAGTTACCTTTAGAAAATTATTTTGAAAATTGTTAAACATTTCTAGTTCACATTTTTTTTCGAGTTTTATTTTGATTTATGTACGCACAGTAATTCTGTAAAAATAGTGCTACCGAGACAATAATTCCTGCTCGACTCCATTTGGCAACAACTGATATCCTGCAGGAATATCGAGTGCATTAACGGGAAATGAAAACTTTAATTAACGTTACTTCCTTATGTTCATTTTTTATTTTTATTCATGTCATCAGAGATACAGTGTCTATGATTTTATAACACAGAAAATTGAGAAAAAACAACACTCGAGTACTTTCAGGCCCTATCTGTGTCCCTTTTTCAAGAGATGTGCAGGTTGTCTGCCTGGCCTTGACACAGGTTGACAACCTTCACATCTCTTGAAAAAGGGCCACAGATAGGGCCTGAAAGTACTCGAGTGTTGAGCAAAATAAAACGTAAATAAATTTATATAAACTAAACACGTTATACACAGTAATTTTGTAGGTTCTTTTTCAATCTTCAGAAGAAACTGAAAGGAGTCTTTGTTTGGTTCAACAAAGAAAATGTCAGTGATTTTATCCGGTTTGGAATTATGTCCTAAAGAGAGAGTCATTTATGAAGTTTCTTAGCATTCAGTTAGAAAAGTTGTTTTTCAGTCCTACACCACTGTTTTTTATTATATCTACCTTTTTCATTATTCTCTTTAACTATTTATCGCTAAATTTCCCTTTCTCTTCAACCAAATTTTTCCCATAAAACATCTCTCACTGACACTGACGTCAAGCACGCCATATTAGTGAGTGTGTGTGTGTGTGTGACTGTTTGTGTGTGTGTTTGTGTGTGTGTGCGTGCGCGCATGCGCGCTTTTCATCTTTTAAATCCACAGCGCAAACTTGAACCTATTTCATTTTCATTCTTTTTTTATTCCATAAAAGTTTTTATTTTTATTATTATTATTATTATTATTATTATTATTATTATTATTATTATTATTATTATTATTATTATTATTATTATTATTATTTTTCTCTATCACAGTCCTCCAATCCGACTGGGTGGTATTTATAGTGTGTGGTTCCGGGATTGCATCCTGCCTCCTTAGGAGGTCCATCACTTTCTTTACTATGTGCGCCGTTTCTAGGATCACATTCTTCTGCATGAGTCCTGGAGCTACTTCAGCCTCTAGTTTTTCTAGATTCCTTTTCAGGGACCTTGGGATCGTGCCTAGTGTTCCTATGATTATGGGTACAATTTCCACTGGCATATCCCATATCCTTCTTATTTCTATTTTCAGATCTTGATACTTATCCATTTTTTCCCTCTCTTTCTCTTCAACTCTGGTGTACCATGGTATTGCGACATCAATGAGTGATACTTTCTTCTTGACTTTGTCAATCAACGTCACGTCTGGTCTATTTGCACGTATCACCCCCCTACCTGTTCTGATACCATAGCCCCAGAGGATCTTTGTCTGATCGTTTCTGTCACTCCCTCAGGTTGGTGCTCCGTACCACTTATTACTACAAGGTAGCTGATGTTTCTTGCACAGGCTCCAGTGGAGGGCTTATGCCCCTGAATCATGCCTCTTCTTGTACTGGTTCTGTGCAAGTGCCAGGGCATTCCCTTGCTATGTGGTTTATGGTTTCATTTTTCGTATTGCACTTCCTACACATGGGAGAGATGTATTTCCATCTATCGTTCTTTGAACATATCTGGTTCTTAGGGCCTGATCTTGTGCCACTGTTATCATTCCTTCAGTTTCCTTCTTGAGCTCTCCCCTCTGTAGCCATTGCCATGTGTCATCGCTGGCTAGTTCTTTATGTCTGTCTCATGTATTGTCCGTGCATTGGTTTGCTGTGCCAGTCCTCTGTTCTGTTTTGTCATTCTCCTGTCACTGTATATTTCTGGGTCTTCGTCTACTTTTATTAGTCCTTCTTCCCATGCACTCTTTAGCCACATCATCTTCACTGGTTTCAGATATTGCCCAGTGCTCTGTTCTAGATGTTGATGCAGTCCTCTATACTTAATAGTCCTCTCCCTCCTTCCTTTCGTGTTATGTATTGTCTGTCCGTATTTGCTCTTGGGTGTGGTGCTTTGTGTATTGTCATATGTTTCCTGGTTTTCTGATCTATGCTGCGGAGTTCTGCCTTCGTCCATTCCACTATTCCTGCGCTGTATCTGATGTGTTTATGGCTTTTATCATATTCCCGGCGTTGAGTTTTGACTTGAGTATCGCCTTGAGTCTCTGCATATATTCTTTCCTGATCGTGTCCTTCATCTCTTGGTGTTTTATATCCCCTCCTTCCATTATTCCCAGGTATTTGCATCCAGTCTCATCTATGTGTCTGATGTTGCTCCCATCTGGTAGCTTTATCCCTTCAGTTCTCGTTACTTTGCCTTTTTGTATGTTGACTAAGGTGCATTTTTCTATTCCAAACTCTATCCTGATGTCCCCAGATACAATTCTTACAGTCTGGATTAGGGTATCTATTTTCTTGATGCTCTTACCATACAGCTTGATGTCGTCCATGAAACATCAGATGCTTGATTCTGTTGCCTCTTTTCTTGAGTTGGTACCGGCATCCATCTTCTGTAGTACTTTTGTCATGGGAATCATGGCCACTACGAAGAGTAGTGGGGACAGTGAGTCGCCCTGGAAGATCCCTCTCCTGATATTAACCTCTGCTAGTCTTATTCCGGAGCTTGTAAGTATTGTATTCCAGTTACCGCATTGTATTTTTGAGGAAGCTGATAGTGTTTTCCTCTGCCCCATATATTTTCAGGCATTCTATTAGCCATGTATGTGGTATCATGTCGAAGGCTTTCTTATAGTCTATCCATGCCATGCTTAGGTGGTTTTCCTTCACCTACTGTTCTTCATTACCATTTTGTCTATGGAGCTGGTCTCTTGTGCCCCTACACTTCCTTCTGCAGCCTTTCTGTTGGTGGGGGATGGTGTTTGTCTCCTCTAGGTAGTTGTATAGCCTTTCACTGATGATACCTGTTAGTAACTTCCACATTATTGGTAGGCAGGTGATAGGCCTGTAGTTACTGGCTATATTTCCCTTACTCTTGTCTTTTTGTACTAAGATGTTCTGCCTGTGGTCATCCATTGGGTGCATGGTGATTTGAGATACAATGCTGGAGTTGTTCTGCTATTCTTGGGTGTAGGGCCTTGAAGTTTTTGAGCCAGTATCCGTGGACTTCAATCGGGACCTGGACTTTCCAGTTTGGCATTTTCTTTAGTTGGTGTCTGACTGTGTCTGTCGTGATCTCTGTGAATCTTTGTTTTTATTCTCCCTGTTTCTTCTTCCTTGACTTCCTGGAGCCATGTTGCATGTTTGTGTGATACCGGATTGCTCCATATGTTTTCCCAGGGTCTCTTACTTGGTTCGGCTTCAGGAATTTCTTGGTGGTTGTCTTCCCTCTTAGTTGGCTGTATAGTCTTTTTCTGGTTTGGTTCCGAATAGTTATTCTGCTGGTATCCTTTATTCCTGTTCATGTACCGTTGGATCTTATGTGCTTTGGCCTTAAAGCCTCGTTTTACATCTTCTATTGTGTTGTTTAGTCCCCTCTCTTGTACTTTGTATTTCTCGTTGAGTTCCTCCCTTTTTTTCTTGCTTCTTAGCCTTTTTTCTGCCATCCTCCTTCAGTTACTCAAGTCCGATCTCATCACCATGATTTGCTTGCTTCCAGGCGCCTTTTCCAAGGAGGTTGCTGTTTTGGGTTTCTGTTGAGTTGGTTGTGGTGGTGGTGTTGGCGTTCGAATCCCTATCAGTTCTGCTACTAATTTTTGCTCCATGCATATGCCAAGTTATTTGTTTCTGTGATACTGGTGGTGGTGTTATTATGACCATTATTTCATTGACCTCAATTGTTTTCTCCCTTAATTTCTTGGTGTTGTAGGCTTTCATGGAGGGGATCTTTGTTTCTCTCGTATCTGGCTCCATCCATGTCTAATCTTTTCTACCCATTCTGTCCTCTCTGTTACTTCGTCGGTGTTTCTTTCT
>NC_087210.1:11585319-11587819 GCF_015104395.2 Macrobrachium nipponense | reverse complement strand
CCCACAATAAGCTGTAGGTCCCCCCGTTGCTAGGTAATCAATTGGTTCCTAGTCACGTAAAAATATCTAATCCTTCGGGCCAGCCCTAGGAGAGCTGTTAATCAGCTCAGTGGTCTGGTAAAACTAAGATATACTTACTTTATATTATACAACAACTGGGTAGAGAGATTATTAGAGAAAAAACCACCATTTTCGTAGTGGGACACACATTGTCTACAAATAACACTGTGATAAATTTCCAAAACTAATAAGAAACAAAAAAGAAAAAGGCACAAATATAAGATGTTACGGTAAATTCTGGTTTAACAAAAAAAAGTCAGCCTCATTTTTTATAGTTCACTATCCTTCACAATTTAACGCTAAAAGAGCCAGCAGGAGGGTGCCGAGTGCAGTAGACGCTGGTGAAAAGCCGTGTATTTAAATAAAGGTGAAAGGTCACGGCAGGGTTGTGCACAAAAAAAAAAAAAAAAAAAAAAAAAAAAAGAAAAAAACACGCACCCGAAGTTTCTGCGCCGCAATAGAGTATTCAGTACAGTGTATAATGCTATATGGAAACTATATATATATATATATATATATATATATATATATATATATATATATATATATATATATATATATATATATATACATATATATATGCCACGAGGGAAAATAAACAACGGAGTATCCGCGAGATCTTTCGACGTTCAAACGTCCTTTACTTAGCAGATGAACTGACATACATGAGGAAATAACAATACAAGAAGAGTCGTATAACTGACAGATAGGGATTATAAAGAGATTAGTACCTAGAATCCGACACACCTGGAAGATGAGTAACCTTCCCAAACAAGCATAAACAATGGGTACAATTAAAGGATTAAGACAAACATCTCAGACACAAGGACAAGACAATTAAAGGATTATAGGTGACAGCTATTCAGAACTTTGGTAAACAAAAACATATTCACAATACATATTCACAATACATAAAAAACTATACATTACATGAAGATATCTCTAAGGCAACTAATTTTTATTTAAGTCTGTAATTATATCTTTGAGGTCATTCTTAATTAAACATGTTACACAATACAAGGGTCTAAATGAAACAAGCCACGACTAATGTTGAAATTACAACGAGAAGTAAGTTGTATTAAAGCAGATTCTAAAAGATTTCGTGATTAAAACATCTTTTTGACCTTGCAATTACTGAACTACCATTCCAATTTATTCGGTGGTTGTTTTCACTTAAATGAATGAATATTGCATTAGATGTTTGCCCAGTTTTTACAGAATATTTATGCTGGCTTAACCTTACTTCTAAGCCCTTGCTCGACTGTCCGAGATAAAATGAGGGACAATCCATACATGGAATTTTATATATTATGTTGTTGCTTTCTCTGGGGTCATTTTTTTGTTAACATTCCTTTTAGTGTGTTATTATAGGAAAAAAACAAGGTTGTCCTTGAAGGCTTTTAACAATGAGTTGAATGGTTTCAAATCCGTTAAAATAAGGCAAACTAAGAATGTTCTTAGAATTTTCCTTCTCCGTGTTACTTACACTATAAAACTTTTTGTGAACTTTTATTATAACATATAATCTAATATATGAAGGATAGCATAAATCTTTCCCTATTTTTCTTATGTTTAGCCCACAAAAAAACATTTTTATAGTGTAAGTAACACGAAGAAAGAAAATTCTAAGAACATTCTTAGTTTTCCTTATTTTTAATGGATTTGAAACCATTAAATCATTGTATATAGATATTATATATATATATATATAGAACTATATATATATGGATATTATAATATATATATATATATATATAACATACATAAGGGTCGGAGCTGGAGCTCAAAGAAGAATATCTGAATGAGGGAAGTAGTAGGGAAAGCATCCTCAGCTTTTATAGTTTATTTTCAATGCCGACGTTTCGCGACGAATTCCAAGTCGCATTTTCAAGGCTAAAAAATATATAAAATTTGCAAACATTAATACTCAATTGATTTTATTCATATTTAAAATCTAATGGCAAAAGCTCTCAGTAAAGTTAAAAGTTAAAATTCAGCATTACCTTCAAAAAGCAAACTTCATTCATAAAATCTCAGAAACACCTACCTATACAAAAGAAAGGAGTAAGACTGACAAAAAATTAGTAAAAACAGAGTGAGGCAAACCAGCTGCTAAACTACGCTATGAACAATTTTGTACAGAGGACGTTTGTGTGTTTAACGACGGTACAGTCTTTTTGATAATTAAAGATTCTAAAATAGTCAGGTTGTTGTTGTTCCGCAGTTCTATGGCTTATGCCCCTGTGGGAATCTATTCGAACCTTCATCAGCCTCTTCGTGCATCCCACGTATGTCCGATGATCACATCTGGGGCAAGTGAATTTATAAACGACGCTGGACGAAAGCAGAGGACTGAGTCGGTCTTTGGACTCTTAAACAGATCCAATGTTAAGGGATTTTTGGGGATGGATTTTCAAGTCCATAGCCGGAAACCTCTTTT
>NC_087210.1:11577819-11580319 GCF_015104395.2 Macrobrachium nipponense | reverse complement strand
AAAATATTGGTAAAGTGGAGGTTGTTTGTCTCATCAATCCTACTTATTCTACAATGTAGCAGATACAATTTAAACTTCACTAATAACGTAAACTTGAACTCTGTTTGACCTGTTGTATTTCATCAGGATAAATGAACACAAATGCAAAATCAAAATGGAAAAACTAATAGATGAATTCTTGAAAACTGGGTGTCATCTCAATTTATGTATTAAATAAGCAAATAAATAAATAAATAAATACATAATAAAAAAAAAAAATATATATATATATATATATATATATATATATATATATATATATATTTTTTATTTATGTATTTATTTATTTATTTTTGCTTATTTATTACATGAATTTGAGATGACACCAGTTTCAAGAATTCATATCTATAGTTTTCCATTTGATTTTGCATTTGTGTTCATTTATCTGATGAAATACAACAGGTCAAACAGAGTTCAAGTTTACGTTATTAGTGAGGTTTAAATTGTATCTGCTACATTGTAGAATAAGTAGGATTGATGAGACAAACAACTCCACTTTACCAATATTTTCTGATCAGATATATATATATATATATATATATATATATATATATATATATATATATATGTATATACATATATATATATATATATATATATATATATATATATATATATATATATATATATATATATATATATATACATATATATATATATAGGTATATGTGTGTGTGCGTGTGTGTGTGTGTGTGTGGGTGCGATATATATATATATATATATATATATATATATATATATATATATATATATATATATATATATATATATATATAGAGAGAGAGAGAGAGAGAGAGAGAGAGAGAGAGAGAGAGAGAGAGAGAGAGAGAGAGAGAGAGAGAGAGGCAGGTGCACACACACACATACACGTGAACAGCAGAGATTTTGAAAATAAGTAGAATGACTTCATCCTTGCAAGAGATACAAATATGAAAGAACATTTTTTGCAATAAGGAAGAAAATTGAGCGGATGTAAGGAAAGCTGCTTCCTTGGCTCTTTTACCGCATAAATCTGGAAACTTTATCCCGTATCTATTCCTGAAGAAACCGGAGATGTCAAATATCAGTTGTTCAGTGCGTAAAACGATTTCATAAAAAGCTAAAGCACAGCGGTTTTTCTCATTTTGAGTTGGGGGGGAGGAAGGGTGGACAGGAACAGAAGAGAACGATATTGCTGGCTTCCGTCTGAGTGTACAGTGATATATCAGATGTTTAAGCAATTTCTAGCGGGTAGCAGAAAAATACATTCACAAGAAAACCTCCCTTTCTTTTATTTTTAAATATCAGTTTCATAGGCACCAGTCCTAACTTATACTCAATGTACGCTAAAACACCAACCAGTTTCATTTTTGATTCATCATGAATATTATATCACTGTAATTATAATCTACAAGAAAAACGGAAAATATTTTATACAAAAAATGTCTGTAAGACAATTTACATCTTAAATTCCCAAATCCATTTACTCGGTAATCTTTCAATTTGTATTTAATTACTCGTAGAACAACATCTTTTCTTAAAGTCTTCCATACCTTCTTCCACAATTTTCCTTTACCTGCTTTTTCCCTATTACGTTCTTGACCTTATCGATTATCTTGTATTGCTGTCTACGATCATTCCTGCTTTCTTGCAACTATACCTCATATACTCTCCAATTTCCTTAATTAAACTCTACATGTCCTACTTTCTATAGTCTCAGTTTTTCCGTGCTGTTCCCACCCTCCTACTACCATATCCTATCCGCGGTTCCTCGCTGGACGAGTGGTTTTCGCGCTCGGCCGCCAATCCGGTGGTCCGAAGTTCGAAATCCGGCTCGGCCAATGCGGTATCAGAGGAATTTATTTCTGGTGATAGAAATTCATTTCTCGATATAGTGTGGTTCGGATCCCACAATAAGCTGTAGGTCCCGTTACTAGGTGACCAATTGGTTCCTATTCACGTAAAATAAATATCTAATCCCTCGGGCCAGCCCTAGGAGAGCTGTTAATCTGCTCAGTGGTCAGGTAAAAATAAGATATGCTTTTTTTTTTTTTGTCCTAAACCGCTACAACGCTCTTATCCTTCACTTTCGTTTCATTTACCCTAGCTCATTCAGTAAACAAATATACCCCCATCATATCTTCTAACTGCATCAAGCTGTATTTCACTACCTGGTGTGTTTACACCTATAATCAAGCCTCATCCTTTCCTTCAAGAACTCTTTTTGTCAGCCTTTCTTTCTACCTGCCGTTTTATGAAGAACGCACCATCACTATTATTCACCTAGGAAGTAAAGGCAAATCTATGATACTCATACTCTATCTCACACATATCATATATATACACACATATATATACACATATATGTGCGTATGTATGTATGTGTGTGTGCGTGCAAATACTTAAGTGGAATTTTATCAATATGACGCTTCTTCCCTATATGGGATTTACCTCTTTCTTAGTGAACTCTGAAAGAAAGTCA
>NC_087210.1:11561813-11577319 GCF_015104395.2 Macrobrachium nipponense | reverse complement strand
CTGCTGTTACTAACGCCAACCTTTCCCATGTTTTCCTCTTTCCCCTCCCTGATATCAAATATCTTTAAGCATCCCCCTTTCCATTATCATTGTTGCTTAATTCGTTAGTCTCTCATATTCATCTGTTGAAAGGTTTCTGTCTCCTCTGATGTTTTACTTTTGAATGTAACTAAATCCCATTGGACCGGGCTCATCTTAGTGTGTCCTTTAAGAGATAATACATAAAACGACGCATTTGTATTCATAATGAAGATTTTTGTTGCACATAGATCCTTATAGCAAAATTGTCTTCCATATTTATGTAAAAACACTAGTCAGAAATATACTACATATACTCTTCAAGATTGAAATTCAAACATACCTTTAGTTAAGGATGACGAAAATGTGTAAATGCAAAAGCTTTGCATGCAGTGAAGTGTAAAAATTAAAATGGATTGTAAAGTAATTTGAATCAATGAAGGAATTTCTATTTATTCAGAACTGCAATTGTTGCCAGTTCGAGTACAGCAGTGTTAGCACCCATATCAAAATCCAAGTATATAATAGTTACAAAACTATACGAAAACATGATTTTGTTTATCCCTATGGATTTCTAAAAACAAGTTTATAAATTAAATAGAAAACTGTTTCAGACATGTATTAATTCAATTTTTATGAGCGATATTTGTATTTCAAAGTCTTTAGTGCAATCGAGCTGATAAAACTATTTGACTTAAACGGTATTTTATGTATCGACTGGGTTACAGTATACTACTAAAGTTAACAATGTGCTTTTGGGGAGAGAGAGAGAGAGAGAGAATATAGCCTTGATTGTTACTATAGTGTATATGAAAGGCAGATGGCATAAATTCTCGTGTTAATATGAAAGAAATTGTAGATTTTTCCATGTAACAAGTAAAATGCAGTCGTATCCTTATTGTTAGGGTATTTTATAACTGCGAGGATTCCGATTTAAAAGGAATTAAATAGCAGTTTCTTTGCGTCAGCTCGAGGGGATAAAACGTCCAGATTATTTTAAAGTCCACGAGATTTCTACCGTTCCTTTTTCCTCACTTTTATAAATTTAATAGGCCTACGACTGGGCTTTTTGTTATGGTGCTAACCAGTTTCCAACGCAACTGGAATTGTTTCATTTTTTTTTTTTTAAATATTTGTAATACTACTGTTTGCTGACTGGCTTATTTGTTAACTCGTAAATGACGAAAAACCCTCCATACTTGTACATTTTTAACCCTATTTTGCCATCATTATGCGTTTTCTTAATTGCCTGTTTGTCTTCATTATTATATATATATATATATAGTATATATATATATATATATATATTATATATATATATATATATATATATATATATGTATATATGGTTAGTATCAACTAAAGATCTTTCAGCTCTGCCTTTATGTTTATCATTATGACTGCTGTGCTTGCATGGCTAATATAATATTAATTGTGCTTCATTATCTTGTATCATTTGTTATGGTTCAATTTGTTACGTTTTATTTGTTTTGTCTCTGCTCTTTGGTTATTTTAGTTTTATTTTTGACTCGGAGGGTTAAGCCCAAAACACCCTGTAATTCTATTGTCTATCTGTATAGTCATAAGTCTCTCCTTCATATTTTTCCACACCTAGGAAAGTTTAATTTTGGTCTTCCTCTGGATAATAGTTATAAACTTACAAACATTTGCGACATTATTGACATAAAGGTAAGCTTTACGTGAAGGTAAGCTTTACGTTTTAATATTTTTTGCGTTCTCATTTTACAGCCCAAGGTACTTCGATACTGAAATAAAAAAAAATACGGGACCGCTTTACTTGCCATTATCTATGTATTTTCTTCTGAGCCCTTGCATATGTACTCCATTTGGGGGATTTTTTCACTTTTCTTTTAAACTCCTAAAATTCCTTCCATCTCCCTTCGTATTTTTTTTCCATCTTCACATTATTTGATCCCTAGATATATTTAATGGATTTAGGGCTTCTGCTATCGTAAGTTTTATCTCTAGGCCATTTTTATTTTCAGTAAGCTGCGGGAATTTTTTTACGAGTCTGATATACTTAGGAATAATTGCAGACACACACACATACAAATATATATAAATACATATATATATATATATATATATATGTATATATATATATATATATATATATATATATATATATATATAATATATATATATATAGAAAGAGAGAGAGAGAGAGAGAGAGAGAGAGAGAGAGAGAGAGAGATTCTAGGTTATGCTATTAGTCTTTCGATGATAGACGAGGTGATTGATGCAAGCAAATCATCCGGAATCCGAAGAATTTAATGTTCGTTCAATTTCGATTATTATTTTTCAACATAACCCTTCCTACGTTTTGCCACAGTATTTCATATGAGTGATTGTTTGTTTGTTTGTATGGGACTTTTACGTTGCACGGAACCAGTGGTTATTCAGCAACGGGACCAACGGCTTTACGTGACTTCCGAACCACGTCGAGAGTGATCTTCTATCACCAGAAATACACATCTCTCACTCCTCAATGGAATGGACGAGAATCGAACCCGCGACTACCGAGGTGTGACGCCAATACCATATCAACCACGCCGCTGAGGCGCTTTCATATGAGTGAGATTTATTAGCTGAAATATTAGTGGAGAATCTTAAAAAAATAGGTGTCAGTTCATTAAAATTCAAGTTCCAGCGCAATAAACAATTAAACATTATTATTTCCTATAATTATATATATGCCTCACGTAATTGAGCACACTTAGCCAAAAGCGTCAAGTACTCATAGTTAGGCTTAATGACCGTTCCACGCTGGACGAGTGGTTTTCGAGCTGGGCTGCCAATCCGGTGGTCCCAGGTTCGATTCCCGGCTCGGTCAACGCGGAATAAGAGAAATTTATTTCTGGTGATAGAAGTTCATTTCTCGATATAGTGTGGTTCGGATCCCACAATAAGCTGTAGGTCCCGTTGCTAGGTAACCAATTGGTTCCTAGCCACGTAAAAATATCTAATCCTTCGGGCCAGCCCTAGAGAGCTGTTAATCAGCTCAGTGGTCTGGTAAAACTAAGATATACTTAACTTAGGCTTAATGACCAGTTTGTCATTTTTTTCCTCTATGTCAGTGTGAGACCCCGCACTCACCCTCACCCTCCTCACACCCCTGCCCCTTCTTTCTTTCAGACTTCAATTACAGATAAAATTAGATTTCACCTTTCAAAAGAAAAGCCATATTGAATGCTAATAAAAGCGTCAAGCTAACACGGAGATGACCATCTTATAAATATAAGTTGGAATTTTTGAAATCACTACCACTCTTCGTCTTTTCTTGAGGGATGAAAATGTTTATTTGGATCTCGCTTCTGATTCCCCGACTGCTAAAAGATATGTGAAGAGAATTCATTAAAGGTTTGATCCATTTTTCAAGACAAAAAGATACAGTTCCCTTTCAGCTTTATATATATATATATATATATATATATATATATATATATATATATATATATATATATATTATATATATATATCATATAAATATATATATATATATATATGTATATATATATATATATATATATATTATATATATATATATATATATATATATATATATATATATATATATATATATATATATATATATATATATATATACTATATATATATATATATATATATATATATATATATATATATATATATATATATATATATATATATATATATATATATATATATATATATATATATATATATATGTATATATACATATATATATATATATATATATGGTATATATATATATATATATATATATATATATATATATATATATATATATATATATATATATATATATATATATATATATATATATATATATATATATATATATATATATATATATATATATATGCATCGAGCAACAAATGTCCTTTAATATCTAATTCGCTCTACCTTGGAATTAATATTTTTTCATATATGCTTAACCAAAGATAATGTGATATGACTTATATAATGGCTACGTGCTGTCATGAGCACTACATCACTGCCGAGGTCGAGGTGGGCTGATGCTATCTCCAAATCAACAAATATCTGAGCGCGAAAGGTCTTTGAGGGTGAGAGACGGCATAAACTTATAGCCTCTTGCGGTGGTGGGGTGGGTAAAAGCTTCACTGGATTGTATGGTTTCATGGATTCACGCCCGGGAGCCGGCAATTCTATTATCGGCTAAAAAATTCCCATTTGGTTAAGCATATTTGAAAATATGTTAATTCCGAGGTAGAGCGAATTAGATATTAATGGACATTTGTGGGTCAATGTATGTATATGAATCACGGTAATGTGATATGACTTATATAGTGGCTACGTGCTGTCAAAAGCACTGCAACACTACCGAGGTCGAAGTGGGCTGATGCTATCTCCAAATCAACGAATACCTGAGCGTGAAAGGTATTTGAGGGTGAGAGACGGCATAAACTTAAAGCCTCTTGCGTTGGTGGGGTGGGTAAAAGCTTCACTGAGGTCCTGGATTTGTATGGTTTCATGGATTCGCGCCCGGGAGCCGGCAATTCTATTATCGGCTAAAAAATTCCCCTTCGGTTAAGCATATTTGAAAATATATTAATTCCGAGGTAGAGCGAATTAGATATTAAAGGACATTTGTAGCTTGATGTATGTATATGAATCTTATTAACTGCATTTATTGGATTTCAATTGGCGTTCCCTTTCAGAATGAGAAAGATCCTTTCTCTATGAAGAAATGTTAACCATTTACGATTGAGTTTTGTGTTTAGATGGGAGACAACCTAATCAATTCAACAATTACTTTTTCCTCGGAAAAAAAAAAAAAAAAAATTGATGGCCTTGCGTTGGGACACAAATCTCTAAACTGATACAAACATATTCAGGTCCCGTTATGGGTCCCATGAGACGTCAACTACCCATCTGCTTTCATGATTTTACCTTTACGTCAGATCTGTGGTGTCGGTCAATTGTAATTTAAACATATGGCTTGAGTATTTTATTGGTACGTGGATCTTTGAGAGTTTACATAAAATTCCTGGTGGCGCTCCCACAACGTAGAAATTTTGAACTTATTTTCTCTTGTAACATTTCTTGGTTTCACTTAGCTAATCCATTTCAAATTTTATTCTCGTGCTATTAGCCGCATGTAGTGCATTTTGCGTAATAAACATATTGGTAAACAAATATTCTCCTTCCTGGAGGATGTAATCTTATCGGTTAATATTTTTTTATGCATTAATGTGGTATTTGGAGGGACCAGTTCCATGGCTTTTGTCTCGACCCCAAAATATGCTCAAGTATTGACAGTGGCAAAGTTTATAGAGTAGATTAAGAGAAATGTTTGTATAAAGTTTTTCTTACTATTTTCAAAATTAATTGTGTCTAGCTCGTGAATTTTGCTTCAATTTGAGTGAGATATGACTATGTAGCAATATTCAACAATACCCATTGTAATCAGGGTCGTGAAAAAGACATGCAGTATAAACAAATACCTATATACTTATACACATGCACTTTTGTATGTGTATATATAAATATATATATATATTATATATATATATATATATATATATATATATATGTATATATATATATATATATATATATATATATAATATATATATATATATATATATATATATATATATATATATATATATATATATATATATATATATATATATATATATATATACTAGATGTAGAAACGGACCCACAAAACTTAATTCTGTATTTGGAATAAAGGAAACAGATAATTAAATAGATTTCAGACAAGAGTAATTGTTACGACCTTATTTACGGCCGTAATTTCGAGGGTTATTGTCTCTACTCAGAATTTGCGGTCAGTAAAAATGTAACACAGCCTCTTAGGAACGACAGAACAAACACCTCAACAAAAGCTACAATATTTATTTATACAAAAGAAAATATGATGGTTGGTAAAGATACTAGTAAAAATGAATATACATATCAAGGGAAAAACCAACCTTAAGATCTTTTAAAGATAATCTACAGCTAAATCAAACCCTAAACCAAGAAATAGGAAATTTTAAACATCATAACTTTAGGAGGGTACCTTACAAATCACTGGCCAGATAAAGCTTACCTAAGAAACTAGGGTAGGCAGAGAAAATAAATGGGGAAGCTTAATATTATTCCTACCTAACACATACAAACTAACTTACACTCAAAAAGTTAGTAACTAGAATATGTTATTATAATAACTTAGAAACCGCCAGTTAATAAATAAGAGAAAATGAAAATTAATAATCTTACAAGTTCAAAAATAAGAAAAAATAACGAGAGGCTTGCCAGAACATCTCATCAGGCCATACAAGCTCCAGCAGACTATACTGCAAACAGGGGCGTGCACATCTACAGGTACACAGCGATCCACGATCGTCTTAATACTTATAAAAACATCTCATTCCTGTAGAAAGCCGCCCTACTTGTCTCCACGAGTTCCAAGAACTCACTGACGCTGAAGAAAGGGTCAATCTGCAACAATTGTAGCAACTCAAAGCACCACAGGATACGGGCGCCAACTCGTTCGGAATCCTTTCGACCACGGTCTATCTGGACCGTGCTTCCGACGAACAAGGGAAGGGGCGGGGCTGGCGAATGCCGAGGCTGACAAACACCAGCGACCACACACAGGGAAGCGAAGGATTAAAGAAGCCGTGATCCAAAACTCCGTACAAAAACTGCAGAAGTTGCCTAAATTTCAGTGGTAAAGCGTCAGGCTGTGAGGAGGAACTCGAACTAACTCTGTCACGTATCACCACCCTTACAATCAAGCCTTCCACTCGAGTCAACACAACTCATAGGCAAAGACAATACACGAAAGATGGGAAGCTCAAGCCACAGCCGCATCGGCCGCATACAATTTAGTACCTGGCATGAAATGAAGATGGCGGTAGCATTTCACCTGCCTACATCGTCTGTTTGTTTACTTTTTCACAAAGCGGGCATTCAATTTCAATCATGAGTGGGCGTAGCCATCATCACCCGTGTGTGGTTTGCAATAGGACGAAAATGATTTTCCCCATCTGATTTTTCATGCTTTTCCTCAGAATAAAGAAAGGTAATAAAATCATTACATCTGTTACAAAGTACATGATGACTTTTAGAGAAAATGAAGAAATAAAATAGACCAAAGCAAAATTGAATGTCGGTGCAGTGTTATTCCGAAATAAATATTGGAAAATATTTATAATACGGTGGACGCCTCTAAGCGGAAAGAAAATATATTTATATGTGATTTTCGACCAGAAAAAAATATTTGCCATTTGAAACCCCAACAACCAACCTAACCTTCCTGGTAGTGTACATCAGTAGCCTAATCATGTCAACAGTAAACCTAACCATATCAGCAGTACCATAACCATGCCAACAGTTACCTAACCATGTCAACAGTAATTTGCAATGGAAATGAAGCTATCTTGCAAAACATATCAAAATCAACTAGAAAAACTATATTTTCTTGTCATTCTTGTCAATTGTATTTCAAATAAATACCTTAAAGTTATATTTGCATATCTTGAAAATCTCTAGAAATATGAAATAAACATACCAATTCCTATCACTGTCATACAATTCGTGAATATTGGGTCTCCATGCCTTTTCCAGATAGGCTTCTCACAGCAACTTTGATATACTGTATATATACTGTAGTTATGTTATATTCTCAGCAGCTTACCATTGGGTTGTAGTTATAAATGTTTACCTTAATTTTTCATTAATAAGCAACTATTTAGCGAACCAAAGTTGTTCCATCAGGAAGGATGTATCTTGTGGGAGCATTCATATGGGAGAGCATAAGTAGGTTAGTTAAGTTAGAGTGTCTTACTTTAATTTCAAGTTCACTAACCTTTTAATCTATGATTGAATTTTCCTATATGTATGGATAAAAGCATTCAAAATAAAAGAAAATTACATGCAAACCAGCATATCTGCTCCCACAAGATCCATTCTTACCGTTTCATCTATGTTTCTGCATTATATGCTCATAATTGTTCAATTTTTTAAATGAAATCTTGTAATTGGTACCAACACCCCACATAGTATTCCAAAGTAAATTTACCATTTGGCAGCAAATGTACGCAGTAATACAGTAGTAATAAATTGGCAAAACGAAGTTGTGAAAACCTATGATATTTGCTTGTACTGTACATGATGCAAAAAGAAACATGGTTCAAGTCAATTAGAATAATTGTTTCAAATTTTTTTTTAGGAATGTGCATGCTTCTTACAGAAATGGCATTTTACTAGAAAATACCAGGCAGAAGTGTTGGTTACATTACCTTCATAAAAGGGTGCCAATTGAATATGCATTTTTGAGAACTCCCACAATTGGGCTATGAGATTTTAATAAATTGTTATAAATAGGTTCTGACTTGATCAAGAGCTTAATAAATAATCATAAAATATAATAAACTGTATTCATTCCTCTAGGTTCTTAGATTTGTCTGACACATATGTATTGTTTTATGTACAGTATACAATCATAAGCACAAGCCCAAAAAAAGGAAAATAATTACTGTATACTATATTGGTGAAATAATAAGATAATATGAGAATAAGTTTGTTTCATTCTAACTGCCCTCTCAATTTTAGATAAAGATACTTAGCAATTAATGTTACATTAACTGAAGGATTTTATTTAATGATTCAGAAATGCCTAATATATAAGTCATAAGCTATGATAGAGCCCTATAATCATGTTAACAAGCAATATTAATCGATTTAGTATTCAATAATTTATAAAGAGAAGTTTATTGGAGCATAAGAATAAATTTTAACATTTAAAAAAGCCGCGCTACGCCACAGCCGAGTTTTAGTTGAGGGCATAATCAATAGATGGCGCGCATCCTGACGGGTTGGATGACGTTTTTTTTAATGGTATAAATAGTCAGTTTCCCATCTTTCGTTTATTGTCTTTGCTCATAGGAGAGAAAAACAACGACCGTTACTAAGGCACTTCAGTAGTTCACTAATACCTGAGGAGTAGGTGGTAAACAAAACGCCCGAGAAAAACAAAGCAAAACTGCAAAGTCATATGACTCCCTTACAAAGTTCATCAAACTAAGAAAGAGCTTAAATGTACGATAAACGATAATAGCTTATTAATAAACTTAAACTAAAACAAAATCAAAAGGTTGGACACAACTATTAACAAGTTATAATTAAATTACTTTAATCAAATAGTAATTCTAGTGTCGTCTTTTCTCCGAGGTAAATCCCATATAGGGAAGAAGCGTCATGTTGATAAAATTGCACTTAAGTATTTGCACACACACACATACATACATACGCACACACACATATATGTGTATATGTCTCTGTGTATATCATAGATTTGCCTTTACTTCCTAGGTGAATAATAGTGAAGGTGCGTTCTTCAGAAAACGGCAGGTAGAAAGAAAGACTGACAAAAAGAGTTCTTGAAGGAAAGGAGGAGGCTTGATTATATGTGTAAACACACCAGATAGTGAAATACAGCTTGATGCAGTTAGAAGATATGATGGGGGTATATTTGTTTACTGAATGAGCTAGGGTAAATGAAACGAAAGTTGAAGGGATAAGAGCGTGTAGCGGTTTAGGACAAAAAAAAAAGTATATCTTAGTTTTACCTGACCACTGAGCTGATTAACAGCTCTCCTAGGGCTGGCCCGAGGGATTAGATATTTTTTTTTTACGTAACTAGGAAGCAATTGGTCACCTAGCAACGGGACTTACAGCTTATTATGGGATCCGAACCACACTATATCGAGAAATGAATTTCTATCACCAGAAATAAATTCCTCTGATACCAGGTTGGCCGAGCCGGATTTCGAACTTCGAACCACCGGATTGGCGGCCGAGCGCGAAAACCACTCGTCCAGCGAGGAACCGCGGATAGGATATGGTAGTAGGAGGGTGGGAACAGCACGGAAAAACTAAGACTATAGAAAGTAGGACATGTAGAGTTTAATTAAGTAAATTGGAGAGTATATGAGGTGTAGTTGCAAGAGAGCAGGAATAATCGTAGACAGCAATACAAGATAATCGATAAGGTCAAGAACGTAATAGGGATAAAAGCAGGTAAAGGAAAATTGTGGAAGAAGGTATGGAAGACTTTAAGAAAAGATGTTGTTCTACGAATAATTAAATACAAATTGAAAGGTTACCGAGTAAATGGATTTGGGAATTTAAGATGTAAATTGTCTTACAAACATTTTTTGTATTAAATATTTTCCGTTTTTCTTGTAGATTATAATTACAGTGATACAATATTCATAATGAATAAAAAATGAAACTGGTTGGTGTTTTAGCGTACATTGAGTATAAGTTAGGACTGGTGCCTATGAGACTGATATTTAAAAACAAAAGAAAGTCAGGTTTTCTTGTGAATGTATTTTTCTGCTACCCGCTAGAAATTGCTTAAACATCTGATATATCACTGTACACTCAGACAGAAGCCAGCAATATCGTCCTCTTCTGTTCCTGTCCCCTTCCCTCCCCCCAACTCAAAATGAGAAAACTGCTGTGCTTTAGCATTTTATGAAATCGTTTTACGCAACTGAACAGTAATAAACATGAAATAAGATTGCTATCGTTGAAGCGAAAATACTTCCCCCACTTTATACTGCAATAATGTCCTTTTGCGAGCATCCTCGATACGGAAGCGTCTCCGCTTCCCAACTGATATTTGACATCTCCGGTTCTTCAGGAATAAACACGAGATAAAAGTTTCCAGATTTATGCGGTAAAAGAGCCAAGGAAGCAGCTGTCCTTACATCCGCTTAATTTTCTTCCTTATTGCAGAAAATGTTCTCTCATATTTGTATCTCTTACAAGGATGAAGTCATTCTACTTATTTTCAAAATCTCTGCTGTTCACGTGTATGTGTGTGTCTGTGCGCCTCTCTCTCTCTCTCTCTATCTTTCTATATATATATATACATATATATATATATATATATATATATATATATATATATATATATATATATATATATATATATATACATATATACCCACACACACACACACACACACACACACACACACACATATATATATATATATATATATATATATATATATATATATATATATTTATTTATTTACTTATTTATTACGTAAATTGAGATGACACCAGTTTCAAGAATTCATATCTATAGTTTTCCATTTGATTTTGTATTTGTGTTCATTTATCTGATGAAATACAACAGGTCAAACAGAGTCGGAGTTCAAGTTTACGTTATTAGTGAAGTTTAAATTGTATCTGCTACATTGTAGAATAAGTAGGATTGATGAGACAAAGAACCTCCACTTCACCAATATTTTCTGATCAGAAGACAGATTTTTCTGAGATTCTAGGAACGCACACAAGGAAATCTCATTGCAAGTTCTTTTCCAGATGTTACCTCTAAGTATCGACCGAACATTATCTGCTGCACTTCTTTTTTCTTTGATGGTTAATTTCATGCTCCTGCAAACTTGAAAGCAACGTCTCTCCGCTTCTATGTCGTAGTTTTACAAAGTTCATTCTTGCAGTCAAATATCCGGGCAATAGAAAGAAAACATCCTACACTTGTTGAACTCTCCAAGTTTAATAGTGCTTTTCAAACATATGTCTATTTGCTATTTCTAGGTTGCTTTTCCTGGCACAGTATTTAAATACCTTTTCGTGATTATCCATTATTTGATTGAAATGAAGAAAGGCCGTTTATTCCAACCCCAAAACTCTTTCAGTTGCATGGAGGGAAACTCTCAATTGCTCAATTACCCGAGTGGATTTCCATTAGTAACTCCAATACTGCTCCAAAATGGTCGCGAAATTGGATAACTATGGAATCCTGAAATTCGGTTACCAGCAGTGGGACGGAAGGAAGGAAAAAGATTTCGCTTGAATATTTTTAACTATGAGAAAAGATTCGGAAAAGAGGATAAAACCGATTGCTTTTGAACATAAAGTGGCTTTTACCTTATAACTTCTGTCCTCTATTTCCTTTTGCTTTTATTCACAAAACTTATGAACAGGGTTGTTTCTAACTTGTATCACATCTGCTTTGGCAGATATCTTCATCTTAATCACATTTCCCGTCTACTTTTTGTAATTATTTGCTACCAAGAGTTATGATTCACTCTTCTCTTCTCTCTCTTCTTCTCTCTCTCTCCTCTCTCTCCTCTCTCTCTCTCTCGTCTCTCTCTCTCTCTCTCTCTCTCTCTCTCTCTCTCTCTCTCTCTCTCTCTCTCTCTCTCCTGGAAACCTAAATATTGACTATCTCTCTCACTCGTTTTGCTAGCCAGCTCACCTCACACCTCTGCATTCTGTGATGGTTTTGATAACCGACTTTTCCCTTCTCCAAGTGTGAAATTCTCACGGAATATCGTTTGACTCGAACTGCAGGTCACGGAAACTTGAAATTCTTCAGGGATGGGTTGCTGGTGTAGCTTCAGAAAAAAAAAAAAACAAAGATACTGGAATACAAAATAATAGAACAAACGTTGAACGTTTTGGCAATGTTCCTGAAGCGGATCTGGTTATCACAGTGTTTTTCTTCTCTTACGATGCTGTTTTATTTCTTATTTTTCCCTGTGCCCTATACACAGTGTATTATTCTCTCTCTCTCTCTCTCTCTCTCTCTCGTCTCTCTCTCTCTCTCTCTCTCTCTCTCGTTTGTCATGCTTGAACGTATACATTGTATGAGAGTCATTTCAGATATGTTGTTTGCACTTATTTTTTTTAATGAGAGGATTCAGATAGTTTTTTCTAAGGCCGTATTGTACACTTTTCAAATGCAGTATTGTTCCACTCCTTACTTATGTGTGCGTCTGTATGTATATATATATATATATATATATATATATATATATATATACATATATATATATATATATATATATATATATGCGTGTGTGTGTGTGTGCGTATATGACATAACACAGCCGTTTAAACAAACGATTTTTCCCAATAGTGATTTCGTTGATAAAATGGGAAGGCATGAAGAAAGCATGGTATATTCATTCGATTATTGCAGAAGTGTCTGGTTTAAATTGAACCTAATCCTTATATAGATTTTTTATGGATTTTTATACAAATATTAAGCATTTTATATCATATCCTTTTCGGTGAGATGATGAATCTTTAATTCCCGGCGAAGTCATTTAAACTGCTAAAACAATGTAGGACCAGAAGAAATTCTACTAGCCATAAGACTCATTTTCTTTCTGAGTTCACATGCATACATGTTGATTGTCCAGTTCTGGAAATCACTAATTGCAAGAAATTGATGCGTTAATAATATGGTATTTAGTTGCATATTTCGACCGAAAAAAAGGCCTGAGAGAGAGAGAGAGAGAGAGAGAGAGAGAGAGAGAGAGAGAGAGAGAGATGTTATCTATGAAAAACTTTAGCGATGAATACTGTAAAGAATAAAACAAAGGCTACCTCTTTACTTAGTCTTCTCACGAACATAACACGTGAAATATTTTCCGCTTCAAATTCCCGAATTGAATAGTGTGAATAAAAGTAGAATTTCTTCAAATAATGACATTTTTCGACTCAATATGGCTTCTTTTTCTGAAACCTGGAGCTACCAATAAAAGTGATCGTTATTTTTTACTGCCGCTGATTTATTTTTTTTATTTTTGGTAAGTAGCACTTTCCGAAGTCAATGTTTCAGAATTTAACATTGACTGCCAATTTGATTTTGGACAGTTGAGAGAGAGAGAGAGAGAGAGAGAGAGAGAGAGAGAGAGAGAGAGAGAGAGGAGGATGGGGGGAGTTATAAGGTTTAGGATATCTCAAAGACTTTTTAGTCCATCCAAAGAGACATCATGTGCTCACTTACCTCTAGGAGCAGTTTCCATCCATTATTTCTTGCCTGGTGTTTGTTTAATGTGAAGAGGCCACTGTTTACTTTTTTTTCTTTTATTATGCCTTTCAGCATTTTGAATGTCTAAATTAGTTGTCCTCGCAATCGTTGTGTTTCTAAGTCACAAATTTTAGGCTCTTTAGTCGTTGGTAACCTACTTGCGTGATGGATAAAATTAACTATTTATGTCTATTTGTCCTTTCTTAGTGTTGGTGACGAAAACTGTACTGCATATTCAAAATGTGGTTAACTATTGATGTGTAGAGCTGCATCACCGTTTCGTTGTTTCTGAATTTGAACTGCCCCTTTATGTATCCCACTAGTTTCTGTGACTTCTTTTCAGCTTTGATGCATTGTTTTGTGGATTTTAAGTCCTTGGTAACAATGACTCTAAGGTCCTCTTCCTGTCTACGTTATTTATGTCATTCCCAAGCAGCATGTAGTTTGCACGAGGGTGGTTTATTACTATTTGTAACCCTACATTTATCCATGTTAAAAGACATTCGCCATCTTTTTGGCCACTCTCCTATTTTCCTTAGATCATTTCGTAAACTTTCCACAGTATCTGGGTCTGTTGCATTTACACCTAGTTCGGTTTCATATTAAAATTTAGTTATCCTGCTAGTTAAGCCTGCATCAATTTCATTAATGTAAATAAAAAACAAGAGCGGACCAAGGACAGAACACTGAAGAACTCCGCTTGTCACATCTGCCCATCCTGATTCTTCACCATTTATTACGACTCTGTTTTCTGTCAGTTAGCTAGTCTTCGATCCACAGAGAGAGAGAGAGAGAGAGAGAGAGAGAGAGAGAGAGAGAGAGAGAGAGAGAGAATATTTTAATACTCATGTGCATGGTAAGTTTTATAATTATGGGACAATTTTGTTGGTTGCCTGCACCAGCTTCACCATTTTTACATTAACCTTATATAACCGAAATCTGCATGGGGTATATATCATTCTATCCTTTTATACATGGGATAGTCTTTGTGTGGTACTTTGAGCCTTTTTACAAAAACTGTGCATGTTGCCGTTTTTCCTATTTGTTTCGCAGTCGAACCAAGGCTCTAAAAAAATGAAAACTTAAAAAAATTTTATATGTCACTGTTTTTATGTTCAAACACATACTCCCTTGAAAGCTTGTCTATGCATGGGGGCGTAGTATAAGTCTCATTATAAAAAGAAAAAAAGGCTTTGATTCCCTTATATGAATTGTTTTCTTTCTCTTTTGTTATTCAACAGGTGTCATTAAATACGTGTCGAATACTTTGAATACTATTCTTTGTAAAATGTCGATTTTCCACTAATATATTCAATTATTGCTGTAACTTCTATTGATAGAGTTAAATTTTTATGGAACACAGTAAATTTAATTATTTTGTGCTCAAAAGCAAGAGATAGCCATTTAATATTAATTCCCTTTACTGCATATTCCCATGTCTGTTAAATCAGTTTTCATCTCAGATATTTTTATTTTGACAATTAAATTATAAACGACAGATCCAGTCAGCTATAAGCAATTAGAGATAAAGTAGAATTTTTCTGTGTTTAACTTGAAATATGAAACTATACAGAATTCCCCTCCACCCAACTCTTCGGAATCTGCTCCTGTATCCCTTCTGGTG
>NC_087210.1:11556813-11559313 GCF_015104395.2 Macrobrachium nipponense | reverse complement strand
CCCAGGCCCAGCTCGGAGACGCACGTCCAACTGCGGCTAAAAACAAAACGTTCGGTTGCTCGCGCGTCCAGTCCGGTAACGCACCTGATGGCGCCACCCACGCTCATGCGCCGTGTGGGGCCACTCGTATTTGAATTATGACAGCTGATCGAAACGCACAAAACGTTTAGCCGTGTTGGATGCACGCGACGCACCGCTACGGATTCGGTGGGGCCTTAGACTTAGTATCTAATAAGTAAGTACGTATATAATACATAGCTTGAAATACATTCCGGTATTTACCTACAAAACCAGCTATCATTTTGTGCTTAGAGTTGGTGTTTATTTCCCATAAGTTCTATGAGACCGACAACTTTGAGAACAAATTAATAAGTATCCTTATTGTGTAGCGCTGCCTGCTAGTAACTACCTAAATGAAAAAGCTGTAGGTATATCAGTAATGTAAACGAAAAAGTTTTCTCTCAAAATGTTATGCAAATAACACAATACACATATGCGCGCACAACGTACACACATATACCTATACATTGCATATGAATATAGTAAGGCTATATAATTTTACCGTTTCAGAAAGGAATAGTGATGTGCCAGCACTCAGAATTTCTGAGTCCATTGAAATCACACGTCTTCTTCCGCTTTATTCGGTGCAATTTGTGTGTGGGAAATTGAAGACTGGGCTGTATGCCGAGATAGTTCTTGTACCTGATCGTTTTCCTGTCTGGAGCTTTTACCTCTGCCTGTGCACCACATGAAGCTCATGCCCAAATACTAACAAATATACTACTTGTTCTTTTCAGGGGTTTTTCCCTACTTTTTAGCGAATATTTCAGTACGGTTTAGTTTATTGTGTGTTTTTTTTCTTTTTTTACATTTCGGTAACTTGTAAATAATTAATTAAACAGGTATTGTTTTTTAATACCAAGCAACAACCTAATATATGTATATATATACGTATATATATAGTATATATATATATATATATATATATATATATATATACATATATATATATATACTATATATATAATATATATATATATATATATATATATATATATATATATACATATACACACACACACACACACATATATATATATATATATATATATATATATATATATGAAGATATATATATATATATAATGTATTATATCATATTTATTATATATGTTTAATGTATTATTTATTATTGACAAAGTACCAAATTGTACAAAAAAAAAAAAAAAAAAAACGTCACGATAAACTACACAGTATTGAAACATTCCCTAGAAAGTAGGAAAACCTTCTGGAAAAAAAAGTATCATATCAGTTAGTGTTTGGGCATGAGCTTCATGTGGTGCATAGAGCTACCTTTATTACTCTCTACATAAATTTGCTATTCCTTTCTACAGAGGTGAGACATCCGTTACTTTTCTTATGCAGGGCTCGTACGGCTTATTGAGCCAAATAGCCAAATTGCAATCAACTCTTAATAATATGTGTTCCTTTATTTGTGCAAGATTACCTGCAAGAAAAACATGCAAACGCAAAGAAAATAGACGAAAACGGCAAAAACTTGTGACGAATAATACAAGACAGTAACGAATAGATACGATGAGCAAGCATCACTTCAATTGAATTTTTCTATTCTCTTAGTGTTTATTTTTTTTAAAGAACTTTCTTTCATATTTTTACTTTTCTTATCATGGAGAGATGTAACTTCAATGAATTTTTTTACGGGCTTCCAGTTCTTTTTTAAATTTCTTTTTTACACTTTTGTAGGCTCCAAACTTTTTAAAACACTCATTAGTCTACGTATACTTTGCCGATATATTTTACGTTTTCTTGAAAACACTTCAATTCCCATTTCTTTCGAGCCAGTCGTCAATGTTCGTTGCAGGTGATCGTTGCTATCAGCAGTTGCTCAGAGCAGTTATCTTAGGATTCAATTATTCGTCATCTTCACGCTTTATTGCTCATGTTGTCGTTTTGAGTTGCCTATACTTCGTACCCGGCAGTGAGACTAGGCATCTCCTGTTGCGCTGATGTTTTCATATGACATAGGACTAGTGAATGGCTAATCAGGGGCGTGTACGATTCTGACATATTTCTCGGCACTGAGATAAATTGAAACTTTACATGGGGGCAACACACAACACATACGTATAACATATTCATCATGCAGCTATGGGGTTAGAGTAACACTTCTATCATTATCTAAGGCTTGACACATACCTTAGTGTCTCAACACAGTATAAAGATGGTCAATACTAGACATTGTATGGGAGCCAGTGCATTATGACTGGCGGCCTCTCAAGAGCAAACTTTTTCCTTCATAAACATCCACTCTTATGAAGAGCGGGATAGACTGACGCTCCTTGAGTGCTGAAAATTTCATTTGTGTTGCCACTTGAGAAGGCTTTTCCAAAGGAATTTTTTGGCTCTCAAAAGCTTTTACTTTTTTAGTTTCCTGTAAAAGGAAACTATTGAGATGGTTTTATTTGTTCGTCCGCACATT
>NC_087210.1:11541813-11551813 GCF_015104395.2 Macrobrachium nipponense | reverse complement strand
ATCAGTACGTCTAGGCACATCTGAAAAATTTCTGGAAAACTTCTAATTACGTCACTTAAGTCTTCACCTTGTTCAACACTCAGATGTTTCAGTTTATCCTCCAAATTTTCCAAAATTGAAGAATTATTCATCTTGCTTGCAGCTCCCAATTCGTAGCCATCATCGTCTTCTGTAGATAAAGTTGTCTGGGTTACTGACACAGTTTTCAGTTTTAGTTTCTGAGAAATAAGGTTTCAAGAGGTTCACATGTATCTTCCTTTGTCTTCTTCTTCTTTCTGGTGTTTCAATCACATAAGTTCTATCACTTAACTTCTGAATTATCTTGTAAGGACCTTGAAATTTATTAGTGAGGGGAAATCTCTTGACAGGTAAGAACACTAACACTTGTTGACCAACACTAAAACTTCTTAGCTTAGTCTTAGCATCAAATCTCCTTTTCATTTTCTCTTGACTCATTTTCAAGTTTTCTAAAGAGAATTTTCTAATCTCTTTCAACCTCTTCCTTAAGTTCTTCACATACTCTGCTTGACTTTCCTCTTGATTTTCTTCCCAATTTTCTGCAAGAATCTTCAACGGTCCTCTCACTTCTCTTCCAAAAATCATCTCATTAGGTGAACATCCCATACTTTCTTGATAAGCATTCCTAACTTCAAACAACATTAATGGTAAACCATCATCCCATTCTCTTCCTGACTCAGAACAATACTTTGTCAGCATACTTTTCAATGTCTGGTGGAACCTTTCCAAGGCACCTTGAGTTTCTGGATGATAGGCAGTGGATAACTGTTGTTTCACTCCTAACAAATTCATCACATCCTGGAATAACTTTGAAGTAAAGTTTGTTCCTCTATCACTTTGTACAATTTCTGGTATACCAAACTTTGAGAAAAACTCCACAAGTTTCTCAGCAACTACCTTGGCAGATATGTTTCTAACAGGGATCGCTTCTGGATACCTTGTCACAGGACACATTAATGTCAACAAATACTCATTTCCTTTCTTTGTCTTCGGCAATGGTCCAACCATATCTATAATCACTTTGCTAAAGGGTTCTCCTCTAACTTCTATAGGTTGTAGGGGGGCTTTCTTGATGGTTTCATTCGGTTTCCCAGCTATCTGGCAGGTATGACACTCACGACAAAACCTGCTAACATCTCTGTGAAGTCCAGGCCAGAAAAAATATTTCATGATCTTCTCCACAGTCTTCCTGATTCCCATATGTCCAGACTCATGAGCTACTGCAACCACTTGCTTTCTCAATGAATATGGAATCAAAATTTGATGATATTCGCCCCATACAGCATCTCCTGGTATATCTGTAGGTCTATACTTCCTCATCAGTAAACCTTCCTTCAGATAGTAACAGGTAGGAGTTTTGTTGCATCTCTTCTCGATCAACAACTCTGAAGAACAAATCAGTTAACGATGCATCCTTCTTCTGCAAGTCCATCAGCTTCTCTCTTGTCACTTGACCAACTTCAAAGGTTGAATTCTCATATCTGCTAACTCAGCTACTGTAGTTTCACTACTGTCTTCAGCAACACTTTGACTACTCGGAGTCTCTTCAGGAACATCAGGTTCTTATTCTTCGTCGTCGTCGTCTTCATCTTCTTGGGAAATCTCTTCTTGGTCAGCACTATGGGAAACTTCACTTCCCTGGAATAATTCTTCTAAGCACAAAGATCTTTCACTTGATCCTTCTTGAGTGTGTAAATCCTCAGTTTCTTCACTTACAGTCGTAGTCCTCTTCATACTTCTGGTAGTTACACAACTAGGAAACAGGTGGGGGTTCTTATCCAACTCCTTAACTCTTCTGTAGGACTAATCCTCAATGGTTTGTCTGTCACTACAGGACAAGGAATAAATGGCACACCACCAACTTCATTCCCCAACAGAACATGTATACCTTCCACAGCTAGTGAGTCCTTTACAGCAAAATCAACATTCCCTGTCACCAATTCACATGACAGGTGTAAGCGCATATAGGAGTTACTTCCTCTCCTCCTATACCCTTCAAAATAACTGAATCTCCTGTGAGACTCTTCTCCAACTGAGGGTGAGAACCACGTACTACCACACTATGGTTACTCCCTGTATCACGTAATATCTTGACTGGTACCTGCATACTTCCTTCTTGAGTTGACAGCATACCCTCATAGATATATGGCTTAAAAGCCTCCACACTGCTTAACCACTCACTGCTTGAGGTAACATTTCCACTGGTTGCTAAACATTCAGCTTGTTTAGTTTCATTCTTCTCTGGAGTCTGATTCTTTCCCACACTGCTCTTCGTAGTTTGTTTCACAACTTGACTAACTGGTTTTGACTGCTGTTGATTCCGGTAACACTCTTGACTGTAGTGTCCATACCTCTTCCACACTTGAAACAGACAACATTAGGTTTCTGTAACTGTCTTGAAAAACTGGATGAGGATTTCACATTAATTTGCTGAGCTGTATTACCTTGTGTACTCTTAGTAGTATCACTTGAAGGTTTCCCATTAAATTTGTTCCTGTTATTTGGATAAGACTTAAAACCTGGGCGTTGTTGACTCTGGTACTTGACATTGTAATTACGTTTGCTACTGATTATATTGTAATCTTCACTAAGTGTAGCGGCTTTGTCAAGTTTCTTCACTTCTCTCTCTCTTAAATAAGCTCTTATATGTTCAGGAATTCCCTTAAGATACTGTTCAAGAACAAGTAACTCTCCTAACTCATCAAAAGTTTTAACTTTAGCAGCTTCTACCCAACGTTTGAAACACCTTCTCACTTTGTAAGCATAATCTAAGAAGGTTCCCTTCTCATCTTTTCTTAAATTTCTGAATCTCTCATTGTAATACTCTGGGGTCATCTGGTAAACTTGTAGCACACTGTGTTTAAGTACCTTGTAGTCTTTACACTGATCAGCTGTTAAGGCTAGATAAGCACTTCTCCCTTTACCAATCAAGACACTTTTGTAGCAAAACTGGCCATTTATCCTCTGGCCATCCCATACCTGAAGCCACTTTCTCAAAGTGATCAAAAAACTCATCTGGAGCTTCTTCAGTAAACTTAGGGATTAACTTCTGTACTCTCACTACATCAAATACAGGGTCTTGATTACCTTGGTTACAGGTAATGTGGATCTAGCTCTTATTAATTCCATTTCCCTTTCATGTCTTGCGATTTCTCTTTCCTCTTTTATTCTTTCTCTTTCCTCTTCTGCTGCTTTTTCTTCTTCTCTTTCTCTTCTTTCTTGTTTTTCCCTGTCTATTCTTTCTCTTTCAGCTTGCATTCTCTCTCTTTCAGCAAGCATTTTTAGCTTAATCAAATTCTCTTCTGCTTCAATTCGTCTAAGCTCTAACTCTGCATCACTTTTCTCTTTCTTTTCTGCTTGCTTATTTATGAGATCAGCACGTGCTACATTCAACAACTCTTGAGCCAATTCTAACTCATCTTCATCAGTTATTCTACCAGAGTTTATCAATGATTCCATAGCAATACATCTTATTTGTGCCTTTACCATACTAGTAGACACATAACCACCACATGCCTCTGCTAAAGCGCTCCACTGTGCTCTAGACAGAGTGGTTTCAGACAAAACTTGGACGGAAGGAGCTGCTAAAAATTCCTGAACATTGAACTGAGCCATTTTCCTCTAAGTTATCAACTTACAATTCAATACAATAAATGCAAAACAAAACTATATGGTCACTCTCCTAACAAAATATATTCCTAACACCACCAGTATATTCTAGAGTGATAATGAAATCTGCTTTCCCGGGTCTCTGGGCACCATTAAACAATGTTACGAAGTGCCAAGTATCTGGTTACCTTGCATCAAATATTACCTCACCAAAAGCCAAACACCTGAACCCTCATAAAAGGTTTAAACGACTGAATACACTAAAGGCAACAGTGATCCCTTAACACTTACCAGTATTGCAGAAAATCAGACTAAGTTCATTAAAACAGGTGTGAGGTAATCTTGTAAGTAATTAAATTAATCAAAGGGCATCACTCCATCAACAACTTTCAAACTCTAAGTATTTCCCTGATTTCAGAAGTCTAAGTACTTTCCTGGTTCTAAGTCACTTCAAGAAAATTGAAGGAAAGCAAATCAATTACCACTCTATGTTTCTACCTAACATAAATATAATCATAATTATATATATTTATACTGGTGTAAGATAAAGAAAACACTTATAAAAATAAAATTTTAAATACAAAAAATTTATTATAAATTCAAAATATAAGTGAAATTCACAATATCAGGGAAAATTACTGTTACTTGAAAACAAAGTAAAGTTTAATTAAGTCTTGAATCAAATTAAGTAAAATTAAATCAAAATTAATTTATCACAAAATTCAAGAAAATTAATTCAATCAAAATTCAAAAGTGTTAGGCAATAATTGAAAATTTGAAATTAATTCACAAGTGCTAAACAACAATAAAACTTGAAAAGAATTCTAAGTAAATGCAAATCAATTCACAAGTGTTAAGTTTAATTAAATGTGCAATGATAAAGCAATGAAAATAACTAAGTCAATTAAATGGTGAATGGTAAATGAAAATATAAAACAAAAAGACACACTTCAATAAGAAAATGAATAAGTGCACAAACAATGGAACAGACACAAACACAAAAAATATCAGCAATGTGTAAAAGTGAATCTTTTTCATAACACTGTAACCAACAGTTTTTACCAAACCTTCGTAACAGACAACAGTTCGTATCAATTATTAGTTAAACACACTCCCTATCCATTATTAGTTATTCACTGTTCCTAACAATTATTAGTTGCAACTAATAAAAATATACAACACTTTACCTTGGTATACCAACTTCTTTTCTTCTCTTGTAAATTACACTTTCAAAAAAAAAAAAAAAAAAAAACAGGCGCCGTTACGAAATGTTTGTTCAGATTCCACAAAAGAAATTAAATAAACTAAATAAATTCTAAGAAATATTAAATATACAATTCTCACAAGTTATGAGTGACCAAATTTACGTTACGTTAATAAAATCTCGATGTCAAGTGAGAGAGAGAGAGAGCGAGAGAGAAAGAGGGAGATCTAACTGCCTCGAGGTCTTAAGATCGAATGAAAATCTCTTCCTTTATGGAAATGACAGAGCAGATGTCTCAAAACGTTCTAGGCACGAAAGCTTCTCGAAAGTTCTGAAATCTGACGCAATCTTACACACATAATGTGCAACATCCACGTGGCTTTGATTAAAGCATACGCGTACAAGACAAGACTGCTCAACAGATACGTACCCGATTGAAACGGAGGGTAAACGATAATTAAGATTGACATATTTTGATGACCACGTAAAAAGAGTCGAGCTCATTATCAAACGCGCTGACAGAGCAGGGAAGCAAATGGATCTCGCAGACTCTAATCTTAAAGTGCTGACATAAAAGTTAAACATTTGCAGCTTTGAAAAGACAAGGATCTCTCTCTTTACGTTATATATATATTCTTTTACAAGACGTTAATGCGAAATCTGAACACACATTCTAAAACATCCTATTCTAAGCTATCTAGGAATCTGAAAAAATGTTTGCACAATCTACATGACATTTCAAAGAGGGGAAAACATGCATTTTGAAAGTAGCAATATATAATAATGTATATATATATATATCATATATATATAATATATATATATATATATACACACACACATATATATATATATATATATATATATATATATATATATATATATATATATATATATATATGTATAAATGTGTATATATATATATATATATATATATATATATATATATATTTCAAATGTGTCTTCTGGGAAAAAATTGCAAATAAGTCCTTAATTAGTTTTTTTTTTCTTTTTTTTACAACTTGGCATATTTGGGTAAGAAAAAAAGTTCACGAACAAAAATCATACAAATCTCGTTTATATGAAATTATCTTTGATTGGCCTCAAGTTAGTTTTTACAGATAAAATAAGCTTCTGGACATATAATTATATAGTATAGCAGAGATTCTATAATTTGTATTATTCTGAATTCTCATCCAAGAGAATTTTTTTTTTTTTACCGTCAACGAATACTCATATCTTTCTCTATTGAAATAGAAAATTACACCAATGATTTATGTTATTTTTGCCTGGTCATTCATACAAAATTACGAATATTTCCAACCGCAAAAAATTAAAGGAGGCAGCTTCATTTCCATTGTAAACCCAAAACATATTCCTTTTTGTTTTTATGAAGCGACAGCAGATTTAAGTTTTGTTTACTGTATATTTTTCTTGTATTTTTTTTTTATAAACAACTTGTATCATGTATCACTGAGAGCCAAAAGGATTTTTGTATGGTTTTTGCGTGATGACCAATATATCTGTCATTTGGTCTCGGCTCCTTCTTCTTCTTCTTCTTCGTCTTCTATTTATCGTTTGGGCAGTGCATCTCGTGACAAATATCATAACATGATACTCGCAATTCTGTAATTAGCGTAATTCTGCAGTTATGGAAAGTGTAATGCCTCAAAGCACCGACAAAACTTTTTTTATAAACCTGACATGAAGTGACTTTTATACTCTGTTGCGAAGTTTACGGCATCGTAAGTCATTTCACACGAGAGATGAGAGCGTCGGTACTATCAAAAGATTATCTCCAGCAAGGGTTTACTGTTATCATCCTTTCCTTTTCCTCGGAAGCGGTAACAAAAGCTTGCCATGAGAATCCTTTCGCCTTCTTAACTAAAGTGATAAATATGTTGCTTCGAAACTTGCATTGGAAATACTTATTTTGAAGATTCATATTGAATCTATTTTGCCGAGTAGCTTTCTATTTCCGTTTTTTTATTTTTTCATGTATTTTTTTAACGAAATATTTATTTCAGTTCGATTTTATTTTGTATTTCTTGTATGGTAGAATTCATCTGAAATAGCCTTTGTTTATTTTATAGGTCATATTTTCAAATATCAGCATTTTGTCCGTAACTATACTTGTTTACAGTGATCCAAACGAAAATATTGCCATATTTCAAGCTGATGGTTTATTCAGTCCCATATAACTTTTAACTTCATCTACCGAGAATATTGATAAATATTTAACTTTTTACTAAAGTATTGCTAAGGTAGTCATTTAAAGAATTACAGGGAATTGTCCATTCCTGCGGCAACCACGATGTTTATTGACATAATTTACTAATACTCAAAATAAACTAATCATATTGTTACCGGGGTCAGAGCTTAAGACAATTTGCAGCACTGGATCCTGCAACAAACGGGACGACTATTCGAAGTTGTTTAAACAATACTGCTCGACATCAGAAATATAAACACAGCTTTATTAGCAAACATTATCATGTACAGCGAATGTAAAGGGAAAAGAGATTTGCTGCATGAGATCTTCCTGCAACCTCTTCTTTAATTTAATATAATACAGTCGAATCGGCCTCCTCTTGACTTTCAATGTTAGCAGCGGCTCGCAGTGACAATTCGCTTCCAAATGATCTGCGGCATATCGGACCACTTACACATGTTAAGGACATCTTAACCTTTATATATATATATATATATATATATATATATATATATATATATATATATATATATATATATATATATATATATATACACTATATATATATATATATAATATATATATATATATATATATATGTATATTATATTATTATAATATATACCAGACATAATAGCCATATATATATATATATATATATAGATAATATATATATATATTATTATATTATAATATAGTATGTACATTTTTACATATACATACACAAAAGGCTTTGATATATCGTCTAGATAAAAGTTAATTACGAATAATATACCGTTTTTGTTTCTGATTAACCTTTACCTAATATACCTCCTGAACTGTATATATGAAATCAATCAACGAATAATAACATACGATAATACGATGGTATTTTAGCTGATATGTTACGATGAAAAAGAAATCCTGTAAAGCAAGTTTTTTTTAATTTTTTTTTTCTTTAGTAAAATAATTTCTTGCATTGCATGTTTGCACAATTGAGATGGTGATGCTATATATAAGTTTTTGCGATAGAGAAACGGCTAAAACTAACATCTCATTAGATGGTTTTCCTTGCAATTTTTCTATTTTTGAAACTGATGAGATTCTTGCCAATTACAATCATTTGGCTTCACCTTAGAACCCATCGGCAAACCGTAACCCTCTTGACTTGAGTGTGCCTAAACAATATATTGTTAAAATATTCATTTGCTCAACTCTGCAGATGAATGGTGGTCGAATAGAATGAATACTAGCCCGCTATTGCTTGGTGTTAAAAGAGGAACTTTAGTTAACAAGGGAGAGTAGAAGTATCGCCAGTCCTCTTGCCTCTTTTTCTGTTTATCTTTTTTTCCTCTTCTTTTTCTGAGCTTTCGTTTCTCGCGCTGCCCAGAGACTGACCCCGTCTTGCAAAGCTTCATAAGCTGCATGTCCCTACTTTAGGAAGTTGAAAAAGACGTTAATAACTATTGACATATAGTTGTCAATGTGATGTCGGTGCCCCAGAGATCAGGTAGCCCGTCCCCACCCCCGTCAAAGAAGGGAATCAAGGTTGTGTGACTGACGTTTCAGTTTTTGCTTTCAGTGTTATTCTTGTCATTTCCTTGTATATGCTATAGTTGTGTTTCAGAAGATTTTCAAACCATTTGGGTCTTAGATAAATTCAGGTGTGTGGTTTTATATCATAGGTAATTTATGTATAATTGATTGATTTGTAGATAATGGCACTAGTTATTTGTGGAGTGCGTTACTGAGAATTCACACGCATATACGTATATGAATATACTTACATAAGAACAACGTCAACTGAATGACTTGCGTAATTGCATATGAGTCTGTTTGTATGTTTTCCTATCAAGAGATGAGCGACAGCAGTCGAGTGTAGTACTTATCTCATAATTTGCAAAAGTGGTCTTATTCCAGACGACTCTAAAGCAGAATGTGAAGTACTATTAAACTTTCCATGAAACGAGTCATTCTCATTTATGGGTCAGAGAGTTTTGACGTCCTGTGTCTAATTAGATGGCTCATTAATCGAAATCAATAATACTGACAAGTGAAAGGGTAACTAATGTAAAAATCGCTAATCAGATTAGCCTTCAAGTGAAAGGATCTATTGGTTTTCTTTAATTTTGATTCCATCAAACTTTATGCCCATCATATTGTTAGCTCTGAATAGCAAATACTTTTATTTTTATTTTTTGTCATGTTCAAAATTGTTTTAGATATAATAAGCCCAATATGTCAAAGGCATTGTATTATCCCATTTATGTATATTTATATGAAATCGATAATCAAATTTTCTATAAATGTAAAGAAAGATCAGGATTCATTCTGCGATTGATGGCATATGATACAAATGTCATTTATACGCACGCATATGTATCCATCCCTAGAAGCAATACCAATTTAAACAAGACTTACAAAAATTAAATTAAAGTTTACTTTTCAAAATGAGGTCATTTAAACAGCAATTTCACTGCCTAAAATTCTGATATTTAAAGCGGCAGTTGAAGCCTACACTAGTCTAAATGAATGAAATGCTTAAGAGGAAAAGACGATCCAGAAATTAACCAGCTGAATTTCGAGATAAAGTGGAATATAAACATATCAAAAGACATGATATGAAAGAAACTAAATTATTGTACAATGAACTTCCCGTTAGTTGACGTAAAATAATCATTATTACAAAAATCAAAATAAGTATGAGAACTGAAATTTACTTCTAATTAGAATGAACATTTACACTTATAACCAGGCAATTACTTCCTTTACACGAACTTCTAAAATAATTTCCCATTAACTTCATTCACGTACAAACAACCGCACGTGTGCTTGCACACATTATGCATATATCTTCATACTATGTGATCAGTAATTATAGAGAGAGAGAGAGAGAGAGAGAGAGAGAGAGAGAGAGAGATCCTGATTATCTGTATATCTAAAAATTATTCTAGCTCATATAACTTGTGAGGAATTTA
>NC_087210.1:11514313-11534313 GCF_015104395.2 Macrobrachium nipponense | reverse complement strand
GACAAACACCATCCCCCACCAACAGAAAGGCTGCAGAAGGAAGTGTAGGGGCACAAAAGACCAGCTCCTCATAGACAAAATGGTAATGAAGAACAGTAGGAGAAGGAAAACCAACATAAGCATGGCATGGATAGACTATAAGAAAGCCTTCGACATGATACCACACACATGGCTAATAGAATGCCTGAAAATATATGGGGCAGAGGTAAAAAACCCATCCAGCTTTCGCCTTCCTCAAAAATACAAATGCGCAGCTAGAATACAATACTTACAAGCTCTAGAATAAGACTAGCAGAGGTTAATATCAGGAGAGGGATCTTCCAGGGCGACTCACTGTCCCCTCTACTCTTCGTAGTAGCCATGATTCCCGTGACAAAAGTACTACAGAAGATGGATGCCGGGTAATAGTACTACAGAAGATGGATGCCGGGTACTAACTCAAGAAAAGAGGCAACAGAATCAACAATCTGATGTTCATGGACGACATCAAGCTGTATGGTAAGAGCATCAAGGAAATAGATACCCTAATCCAGACTGTAAGGATTGTATCTGGGGACATCAGGATGGAGTTTGGAATAGAAAAATGTGCCTTAGTCAACATACAAAAAGGCAAAGTAACGAGAACTGAAGGGATAAAGCTACCAGATGGGAGCAACATCAAACACATAGATGAGACAGGATACAAATACCTGGGAATAATGGAAGGAGGGGATATAAAACATCAAGAGATGAAGGACACGATCAGGAAAGAATATATGCAGAGACTCAAGGCGATACTCAAGTCAAAACTCAACGCCGGAAATATGATAAAAGCTATAAACACTTGGGCAGTGCCAGTAATCAGATACAGCACAGGAATAGTGGAATGGACGAAGGCAGAACTCCGCAGCATAGATCAGAAAACCAGGAAACATATGACAATACACAAAGCACTACACCCAAGAGCAAACACGGTCAGACTACACATAACACGAAAGGAAGGAGGGAGAGGACTACTAAGTATAGAGGACTGTGTCAACATCGAAAACAGAGCACTGGGGCAATATCTGAAAACCAGTGAAGACGAGTGGCTAAAGAGTGCATGGGAAAAAAGACTAATAAAAGTAGACGAAGACCCAGAAATATACAGAGACAGGAGAATGACAGACAGAACAGATTACTGGCACAACAAACCAATGCACGGACAATACATGAGACAGACTAAAGAACTAGCCAGCCTTGACACATGGCAATGGCTACAGAGGGGAGAGCTCAAGAAGGAAACTGAAGGAATGATAATAGCGGCACAAGATCAGGCCCTAAGAACCAGATATATTCAAAGAACGATAGACGGAAATAACATCTCTCCCATATGTAGGAAGTGCAATACGAAAAATGAAACCATAAACCACATAGCAAGCGAATGCCCGGCACTTGGACAGAACCAGTACAAAAAGAGGCATGATTCAGTGGCAAAAGCCCTCCACTGGAGCCAGTGCAAGAAACATCAGGTACCTTGTAGTAATAAGTGGTACCACCAACCAGAGGGAGTGATAAAACACGATCAGGCAAAGATCCTCTGGGACTATGGTATCAGAACGGATAGGGTGATACGTGCAAATAGACCAGACGTGACGTTGATTGACAAAGTCAAGAAGAAAGTATCACTCATTGATGTCGCAATACTATGGGACACCAGAGTTGAAGAGAAAGAGTGGGAAAAAATGGATAAGTATCAAGACCTGAAAATAGAAATAAGAAGAATATGGGATATGCCAGTGGAAATCGTACCCATAATCATAGGAGCACTAGCCACGATCCTAAGATCCCTGAAAAGGAATCAAGGAAAACTAGATGCTGAAGTAGCTCCAGGACTCATGCAGAAGAGTGTGATCCTAGAAACGGCGGAGCACATAGTAAGAAAAGTGATGGACTCCTAAGGAGGCAGGATGCAACCCGGTGGAACCCCACACTATATAAATACCACCCAGTCGAATTGGAGGACTGTGATACAGCAAAAACAAAAAAAAAAAAAAATAAATAAATAATAATCAATTAATAATATAATAATAATAATAATAATATAATAATAATAATAATAATAATAATAATAATAATAATAATAATAATAATAATAAAACTATTGTGGAAAAATGGAAATGGAATAAGTCAAAGTATGCGCGGTATATTTAAAAGATGAAAGCACACACACCACACACACACACACTAATATGGCGCGCTTGACGTCAGTGTCAGTGAGATTGTTTTATGGGAAAACTTGGTTCAAGAGAAAAGGAAATTCAGCGATAAATAGTTAAAGAGAACCCGAAAAATATGATATATAGAAGAAACAGCGGTGTAGGACTGAAAAACAACTTATCTAACTGAACGCCAAGAAACATCATAAATGACTCTCTTTTCAGGAAATAATTCCAAACCGCATAAAATCATTAAAATTTTCTTTTTTGAACCAAACAAAAACTCCTTTCAGTTTTCTTCTGAAGACTGAAAAAGAAACTCACAAAATTACTGTGTATAACGTGTTTACTTATAAACATATACATTTTATTTTACTCAACACTCGAGTGCTTTCAGGCCCTATCTGTGGCCCAATTTTAAGAGATGTGTAGATTGTTAACCTGGATCTTTTGAAAAAGGGCCACAGATAGGGCCTGAAAGTACTCGAGTGTTGAGTCAAATAAAACGTAAATATTTATAAGTAAACACTTTATACACAATAATTTTGTGGGTTTCTTTTTCCATTTTCTGTTATGAAATCATAGACACTGTATCTTTGATGACATGATACTGTATCTTTGATGATATGAATAGAATAAAAAATGAACCACAAGGCAACGTTAATTAAAGTTTCATTTCCCGTTAATGCATTCGATATTCCTGCAGGATATCAATTCTTGCCAAATGGGGTCAAGCAGGAATTATTGTCTCGGTAGCACTATTTTTACAGAATTAAGGTACGTACATAAATCAAAAGTAAAACTCGAAAAATGTGAAATAGAAAGGTTAAATAATTTCCAAAATAATTTTCTGAAGGTAATCTCGCAGCCTGGTGTCAGAAATTAAAAACTACTCAAACGGCCCCACTCTATATACAAAGGTAGTTATCAGTAGTTAAAGGAACAGATGTATCTTGTTTGTGTGCGTATGTTTGTGTGAATATGTGTGTAATGAAACAGCTCGTATTTATTCTGAATAATTCTTAAAAACGTATTACAGAAACTGTGTCCCGCTGCTTGTAAAGCTGATATAAAAGGCACTATCTAAAAAAAGAACTAAATTCAATAAGTGCACCAATGCAATCCTCTCGAAATATTTCTTACAAATAGTAGTCTATTACTTGATACTAACTGGTTTCTATGCACAGTTCCTTGATTACCTATCTTTGAGGAGAGAGAGAGAGAGAGAGAGAGAGAGAGAGAGAGAGAGAGAGAGAGAGAGAGAGAGAGACCAACACTGTTCCAGTACATCCTCTCTCTCTCTCTCTCTCTCCATATAACCAGTGTCAAATTATTATCGGCAACCTAATATAAAGCCCTGTGTCATTAAACAGACACTGATTGAATTTAAACAACGCGATATGAGCTCTTGATACCTGTACCATCGCAATATGAACGGTTTTATTCGAACAGAGACTTATTTCTTTACTCCCTTGATGCAAAAACTCCAACAATACGTTATTAACAGAAAATATGCACACGTTCACATGCAGTTCACATTAGAGAACCAAAAACATTTGCATTCTCATAGGGTTTCATACACATTTTCACATACAAAAACACAATGAAACAAACCGGCAATCTCAATATTCGTGTAATTCCACTTTATCCCAAAAATGACAGAATTTCCCATACCATTCACAACCTTTTAGTGTAAAGTATCTGCTGGAAATTACCGATTTTTTTTTTGTCTAATATTATTTTGTAAACCCCTAATAAAAAATCAGATATACATATCCTCTCTCCACACACAGCTGTATGAACGTACGCAGAATGTGTCACTGGGATGATAAATTCATTGTTTGTAAAAGTACCCTTGATATACAACACTGTGAAACATTTCGTTCGAGTTTAGATTCGTGGTCATTGAAAGCCCCATAATTACTGAATTTGCAACTCATTTCAAGTGAGTAAGCCAGGTAAATATTATATAAAAGAAATATAAATAAACATTGCGCAACAAATGTCGTTTAATATCCAATTCCCTAAGTCGTACTTGTTTATCCATCGATAGCCAGGAAATTGTATGGTTTCGGCATTAACCCACCTCCACCATGATAGCTAATTGGTACGTTCGGAACACGTAGCTCTTTTTTTCATGAAATTTTTTATCCCACCGTGATTTACATACAATCATTAAGCTACAAATGTCGTTTAATATCCAATTCACGCTACTTCGGGAATATCCTGGAACGGGAATAAGCGCCTCAGTGGCGTGGTCGGTATGGTCTTGGCCTGCCACATCGGTTGCCGCAAGTTCGATTCTCGGGCATTCAACTGAGGGGTTAGAGATGTGTATTTCTGGTGATAGAAGTTCACTCTCGACGTGGTTCGGGAGTCACGTAAAGCCGCAGGTCCCGTTGATGAATAAGCAATTGTTCCATTCAACGAAAAAACACCATACAAACAAACAAACAAATATAAACGGGAATTATCACCGAAGAGGAATTTTTAAATGATAAATGGAATGGTACTGAAATGTCTCGAACACCTGACGCAGTACCTTTCCAACGACTCCATTCCCCTGTGTTTTACGTATATGAGACAGATACTGCTAAATAAATGGTTAAGGGAAACATCTCGCCATTTATAATGTAGCAGTGGTAAAAACACTTCGTCGCCATACAAACACTGAACATTAGTGCAATTAGAAAAATGCGTAACAAGTAAATTTACCCCAGATCAGTTGACAGGAGATCAATGTTTTTAGGCGAGAAAAAGAAAGGGTAGATGAAAGGGCCAAGGTGTTAGGACACGAGAGCACAAGTATTCAGCAAAAGATAAGTGTGGTAAACATACCGGTGATAAGCCACTGGCTTCGCTAAATTACTGATGATTTGAGAGATTAATAGTCAGAGGATTCTTCACTTGTTCGGGACTAAAGCCGTTAACTGGTTTTTACTTCAAGCAGGCTCTCACACGCACAAATATCTACCTATCAATCAATTTATCTATCTATGTATACGTACTTACAGTATATACGTATTTTATGCTGGTATTATTTCCGAAGTAGAGCGAATTGATTATAAAACGACATTTGTAGCTTAATGTTTGTGTACACACACACACACAATGCGTTACGAGCCAGAGAAAGCCCATACAGGGAAAAGAAAGCAATGGAAAGGGAGTCACGAAGATGAATTAAGATGGGAGAAACAGACAAAGCTATGTTGCGAATAAATAGATCCAATGGTGGGAAGATGAAGGAAATAGTAAAAGTCAAAGGGAAGAATAACGTTCGTTCAAGTAAAAATTGGTCTGCTTAAAGTGATTGTCACCCTCCGACTCTTTATTGAAATGAAACCAAGTCTGTCACCAAGTTATTTTGCGACTAATGACCATGAAACATAGAAAAATACAAAACGAAAGCAAACGACCATTATGTGCCTGTGACATCAGGCAAAAAATACTAAAAATTGCGAGCAAAATGAAAATAAAATCAGTTTTGTAATATAAACTTAAATGGCAACATATATTCTGAGGTGTTCATGGCTTAATTTTCAAAGCGGAAATGCTACAACGCGAGCCAGATTAGAAGTGGGGCAGAAGCAACGTTTTTGTTGACAGGAATTGTTGCTTTTCCTTCGTTTTACAAGAGTTTAATTTTATCATTTGATTAACTTCATTTTGCAGCACATGAATTTGGAACATTAATCTCCTCTATCTCATTTTGCATAATTAGCATTTCTATTTACTAACCTTATCGTAAACATTTGTCACTATACAAATATGAAGGAGCATTATCAGTTTGGCTAGTATATGGGCGGCATTATATATATATATATATTATATAAGTATATATTATATATATATATAATATATATATATATATATATAGATATTATAGTAGGTATATATATATATATATATATATATATATATAGATATATATAGATAGTATACATATATATATATATATATATATATATTTATATATATATATATATATATATATATATATATATGTATGTATGTATCTATATATATATAATATATATATATATATATATATATATATATATATATATATATATACATACATTTCTCATGAACAATGTCGTATTTACTATTCATTTATCAAACTAACGATGCACTTCTTATGTAAAGCTCTTACAATACCTACGCAGAAGACGTATGAGAAGCACAGCGCCGGATGCCCAGATTTTGTTTGCATTTCATCCTTCCTGAATATTATATCCTACACCACCTCGTACCTCTAAAAGCCATGTATCCGAATTACCCGCTAGTCACAAACCAGTCTTCCTCAAGTCTTGGCTTTAGTGTTCCCACAAAGAAATTCCTGAGACTAGGATGTGGAGATCTAAATGACTGTTCAATTACGACAATACCAGGTCATTTAATCAAAGAACGAGGAATCTTTTAACATGCGAAGGCATGGTTCACGGGTAACAATGCAAGAAGAAATAATATTGGCTCAATATCAGAACTCCCAAAATGCCAGCCACCACAGAACTTCGTTTCATGCGCCAAATATGAATTTTCCGCTTCCCAAAATTCATGATTATGTCTGCTGACTGAACATAAAATGCGTCCCAAATGCTTACGCTGCACAACACACTAAAAATAGGACCTCGGTTATTCTCGCATAGTTCAAGGACTAATTTGCCTTCATACGGATGGTTGTGATTGATAAAGAGAATTAGACGAAGTGAAAGGAAAGTTACGTCTTGAAATCATCTTCTACGTGGCATTTCTTACCTCATAATCAATCGATTTCTATAGAAACAAGTCTACGCCAGGTGCCATGTCGGCTATTACTTAGGTAAGAAAGATACGTAAGACGCCACCAGTTAACGGAAATACCCATGATTAGGTAGCATGAGGGTTTATGGCAATTTTAGGAGGAATCAAACGATCCTCTCAGAGCAGAGAATGGAGCCGTTTCCCTTTGAAGAAAAGCTTCCCCATTCTTTGAGATACTGAAGTGACAATATAACTTTTCTGACAGTGGCACAAGATTCCTCCTTTCGACCGTAAACTATCGTCATAATACTCTTAATGGCGATATGCTATTTTGTATAGCGGGTTCATGCTGTTTTTGGAGTTGTTATTTATTTCTAACGGCTTGCATCATAAGGTGAAATATAACTATTTCTATCCTAAAATGATTGGTATTTTGTTATAGCTGAAATTAGTTTTGAAGGGCATTTAGTTATGAAATCTTTATCATGAAAGTACATAAATAACACTAGTATTCATTAAAAGTAAAATAAAAATGATAAAACTTCCGATCACACGCACACAATTTTTTGCCAGAATATATTTTCTAATTACAACATACTTTTTGTAAACATTACCCAGAACTATTTCTACCAAGTTGGGCATTGTGCCGTCGAGCCTTTATCTATCCTTCGAACATTTCTTTGCAAAGCTCCAGTTATTCCCAGATTGAACAGTCATTAGCGTTTATTGATTTCCATTTCCGAAAAAATGACGACTGTCATCTGGGAATTATATGTAATATTGATTAGTTATAACAATACTGTTTGCTCATTGCATTCACGAAATGGTATATATCGTAGATTACGAATTCCAGTCCTTTGTGTCTTCCTTGACTGTCTTCTCTCAAAGGAGGAAGTTACCCGAAAGTTTATGATTCAGAAGCATTTGGGTACATTAAGATAAAGTTTTGTTAAATGAGGAATTGGAATTGTAGGTTAAAACTTAATATTGATAAATTTCCTGACTATTTATCGAATAAAAATTTTGTATGACGAATTTCGTAAAATTACTTTATAAGACTTTGTGGTGTACGGAAGATGAAAAACGCTGGTCAGATGTTATAAGAACAACTAAAAAAAGTCATGCAGTTGTTGTTATCGTGTTCAACAGTAAACTTGACATGAGAGTAGAAATAATTAGCAAATTCTAAAGATTGCTCAGCAGCAACCCTTTTTGGAAAAGGAACAAAATTACTTTTCACATAACGGGCGAGATGTTGGTTGACACCCATCAAAGAGACGTCCATCAAAATGGCACATAAGAATTTTTTCTAAACCTGGACCTAAATTAGAACCCATTGCGAGCGATCCCGTCAGTGGGTCTGTCAAGGTTCCCTTTAAGTAAACAAACAGTTTGCGTCCAGTACAGCAAAGCTTGGAAGGTTACTGAAAATCCTTCAGTCAAAACTTTGATACATAGAACCAGTTTCATCAAAAATCTCTTCCTAAACAATAAGTACCGTTGACTGCAACGATCCAATCGTACAGAGTGAGAAACTTCGAGGCTAACCATATGCAGATCACAGTCTTGGGTAATTATACCGGTCGTTTTCAGAAAAAAAAATAAAAATAAAAGCGTAGCCTCAATAGAACGAAATATTAAGCTTTTTTCGTAACTGGCCTAATGCACACCAGAAAAGGACTTTGCGGATCAGCATACGCATGATCAATGTTGCAATATTTTTTTTTTCTAAAAATGATTTTTCCTCTTCCTAACGCAACCATGGAAATAGAAGTGATGAACTGAACTTATAAGCAGATTCCCGAACCGACTTTTAGATTTGTGTCGTAGAAATCCATAGCAACTCATACTCACCGAAACAAACGCACCAAACTGGATTCACTGTCACGATTCAAAATACCGCCTGCTACAGCCAGGCAATAATTTCAATTAGGCCCGACCTTGGCCTTTGCAATTTTGAGTTCTGAATGCATCTTTTCCTTCCGGCAGAATATCGGGAATGATTATCCCTAATCGAATCTTGAGCATCTAATTGGAGAATCAAACATAACAGATATAGGCATTAAATTTAATGATAAAATCTCTTAGATAAAATATCACTTAAGTGCTGGTGTTTATTTGAATATGGACCCAGGTAATTTTGGAATATATACTAATACCTTGAACATTAAATGCACTTGTAACCAAGAAATGGATATGCTCAAAGATAAATGTCAAAAGAAAATTCAATTTGCAGGTGACGTCGAATGAAATTAATTATATTTCAAAACTAATGAGAAGTTAACCAGTTTCTAGATTTATTTATAGCCAGTACTTATAACAGGACATTATCTAAAACCTATAAAATGTTAAGTAGCCGCAGGAAATAAGCCGAATACTTGATCCCAAGAGAGAGAGAGTTAGAGAGAGAGAGAGAGAGAGAGAGAGAGAGAGAGAGAGAGAGAGAGAATTCCTCAAATAGGTAAGTTTCGACATTCTTATTCAAATATTCCGGCAATAATGATAAAATTATGAGTGTCCCAATCCTACACTTTCTCTCTCACTCTTTCTCTAATTTCGCTCTTCTGTGTTTAATGAAGCTTTTAATGGATGTAATTCTTTTTTTTAATTCTTGGGTAAAATGGAAAACAAACGTCGCCGTTCATTGTATATTCGCCATTGCAAAGTTTAAATGAACTACCTTAAATCATACTGTAATTTGGACATAATACAGTTTAAACAGTGCTATTGAGTTTCAATGGAAATATAGTAAATGCTGCCATTTTACCCTCAATTACACTAACCCCTGAAGTTAATCCTACAATTTCAATTATTGTTGTAATCAAATCATAAAATATATTACCGGTATCGTGTTAGTTTAGCTCTGTCCCATGATATGCACAAATGTTTTGTGGAATTAAACCAGTTTAATTCCAGTTCCCTTTACAAAATGTGCACCAGTGTAATTTGATCGTGTTGATTACATAACATAACTTTTCACACTTTTAGCTCTCAGAATACACACACACGTGTATATATATATATATATATATTATATATATATATATATATATATTATATATATATATATATATATATATATATATATATATATATATATAGCCATAGGCTAGCCATACCTGGAAGGATACCCGCAGTAAACAAGTGATTCTTCCAGAAAACAGTACATTTTGAAAACAACACGGGAGCATATACAATTTTAATATCATGATTATTTTTACACAAATTTTCCCAAAAATTATTATTAATGAAAAGACGAAAGAAAATATAAATATATATATATCGAGCAAGAGAAAGAGGGAGAGAGAATATCGAACCACAGAGAGAGAGAGAGAGAGAGAGAGAGAGAGAGAGAGAGAGAGAGAGAGAGAGAGAAATAATAACATATACATGGGGACTAATTTATTAGTTGTTCATTTATTTTGAGGTCCTTCATAAACATCTTACAAATATATGGGTCCAAATGGTACATTCCCAGACTAAGATTTAGGTTGTTTTTATTAGTGATTTGTATAATTGCCGATTCCAGTAAATTTCTTGAAACATAATCATTAGATCTAGCAATTACCGAGGTATCACCCCAATTAATACAATGAGATTTTTCACTCAGATGGATAAACAGTGCATTTGAAGTCTGGGCTGTTCTAACTGAATACATATGCTGCTTAATCCGAACACATAAATTTTTACTAGACTGACCAACGTAAAACGATGGGCAATCCTTACAAGGAATTTTGTAAATGATGTTGTTATTTGTTACGGGACTATTCTTATTGTTATAAGAGAACACTACATTAACATTAAACGATTTGAATATTGATTTTATGGTTTCAAATCCACGAAAATAAGGTAAGCTAAGTACATTAATAGGCATTTCTTTTTCATTAATAGCAACATTATAAAACTTTTATGAGCTTTTTGATAACATAAATCAATTAAATGAGGTGGGTAGCAGAGATCATTTCCTATCTTTTTTATGTATTCTATTTCTTGGTCCAGATATTGTGAACTCGTGATACGCAAAGCGCGTAGGAACATAGAAGAAAAAAGTTGAAATTTTCATATCAAGATGGTGGCCAGACTTCAAATGCACTGTTTATCCATCTGAGTGAAAAATCTCATTGTATTAATTGGGGTGATACCTCGGTAATTGCTAGATCTAATGATCATGTTTCAAGAAATTTACTGGAATCGGCAATTATACAAATCACTAATAAAAACAACCTAAATCTTAGTCTGGGAATGTACCATTTGGTCCCATATATTTGTAAGATGTTTATGAAGGACCTCAAAATAAATGAACAACTAATAAATTAGTCCCACATGTATATAGTTATTATTTCTTTCTCTCCCTCTATCTCTCTCTCTCTCTTCTCTCTCTCTCTCCTCTCTCTCTCTCTCTGGTTCGATATTCTCTCTTCCTCTTTCTCTTGCTCGATATATATATATTTATATTTTCTTTCGTCTTTTCATTAATAATAATTTTTGTTGGGAAAATTTGTGTAAAAATTCATGATATTAAATTGTATATGCTCCCGTGTTGTTTTCAAAATGTACTGTTTTCTGGAAGGATCACTTGTTTACTGCGGGTATCCTTCAAGGTGTGGCTAGCGTATGGCGACTCCTCCTCTCTGTAGAGTGAAAATCGCCCTTATGGATAATCTGGTAGTGTCAGTTTGTATATTAAGCCTTCTTTTGACTATGGTGTTCTTTGTAAAATCAGTGTGCCTCAGTAAAGGGTCCGAATAGGACCGAAAGTACTCGGCTATCTCGCTTTTTCATTTTTTCCTTCGTGGCAAAAAACCTTTATTTATTATATAAATAGATATATATATATATATATATATATATATATATATATATATAGATATATTAATATATGTAGTATATATATATATATATATATATATATATATATAATATATGTAGTATAATATATATTATATATATATCTAATTATATAATATATATATATATATATATATATATATATATATATATATATATATATATAGATATATATATATATATATATATATATATATATATATACTATTATATATATACTATATTATATATATAGATATATATATCATATATATATAATATATATAATATATAATATATATATATAAGATAGATATATATATATAATATGATATATATATATATATATATATAATATAATTATATATATATATATATATATTATATATAATATATATATATATGAAAAGAGAGAGAGAGAGAGAGAGAGAGAGAGAGAGAGAGAGAGAGAGAGCTTTATCTTTTCAGTGTCTTGAGACAAACACATATATAGGTTAATGCTCGATGACTGTAAAACTTTGCGGCAATGAGATGTACTAGATTCATAGAAAAAAAAATTAATATAAAAGAAATTTGTATTCCTTCAAATATTCGTATTCTTCATTCTGTATTGACTGACCCTACTTCAAGAATTCATAATCGAAGGTAAAACGTGCAGACACATAGACACTCATATAATCGAACTTTTCTTGAAAGTATAGATGATTTCTCGATTCAGACGCGCCCGACCTCACTCCTTCCCATCTATCTCTGCGTCAGGTGGGAGACCCTTTGATATCTCATCCATTTCTCGGCGGATCAATTACAATTCATCATGCAAGAAAGGGAGTGAATGTTTCATCTCCTTAAATTTCCTCTTTATGCAGTCACCAGAATGTCATTTGGGGGCCTCAGGCGAGCAGTTGTAACCTGATATCAATCGTACCAGAAGGAACTTTTCAATATTCAGGGGCCAGCTGATTTTCCTCGAATCGGAGTGTGTCTCCAGAGTTGATATTTATATTGTTGTTGTTTGTGCATAATTATAAATACAGTAACAATGAACACAACCTTTTGCATTATTCTTCTATTTTCACGTAGTATCGTATGCTTGTATGTAAGCAATTTCATGCCTATAACTCTGTTTCTTATAAATGAGCTAAGCTTATGATATTAAAGCAAATTCTTATGGCCCTAGAGATTTCAAATCCCTTCATCTGTGGAACGTTTCTCCCTACGGTGTTTTTGCATTCCAGACATCCTAGCGTAATAAATCATCATTCTGACATTTATACCCTTTGAAGAAATAGATATTACTGTCTACAACAATTTTAGAATCAAAATTAACTGTACATTGTTTGACATAATAAGGATAAGCATGTCCAAAGTGTCAGAGGAATTGAAGAATTTAAGGTAGCCTACATCAGGCTCACATTTTCTTACATCTTACTTTCCATCCTCTGCTAACAATTGATTCATAGTACAACTGCAAGGTTTGACTCCTGTTGCAATTTTCAAACATTTTATTGTCAATTTCCCTTTCAGCGCTGAATGGCCTCATAGGTGCAAGCTTTTGGCCTACATTCCATATTCTATTCTATTACTCTTTTTGAATCCCCAGGTTAGAAGTGTATTTTATCGTGAATGATACAATGTATCTCGATAGTAGAAATTTTCATTCAGTTTTCTTGTGATCACTGAATATTTCCTTTGACTATTTAAATCTATATAGTTAAAAATGAGAAGCAATTTAAAGCGCATCCAAAAGATAATCTTATAATTTTTCTTTTATCTCAAACTACTTTCACCAAATTATTCAGATGATTACAGCCTCCCTCATGTCGAAGAAACAGGCAGGACTTTGAACAAACGTCTCTCCGAACACAGAAAAACTTAAGAACAAAAACTGGAATGGCCCAATGCTTCAGCAATTCCACGCAGGGGATAAAAAAAAATACAATTGCACGATGATGGTCAAAAGCAATATATTTATAAATAAAAAGGTACGCAGAGTTCTGAGAGGGACATTAATTAACACTCTGCTAACCGTGATTGGAAATAAACCCTTTAGTAACTTGGACAAGATCAACGTAAATTATGTCTCGCTGGCAACCAGACTATAATTATAGGTTAGAGAAGCTAACTATTTTTTCCGTATTTGACCAGCGCCATTTATCTGGTAAACCTAGTCCCAACCCCGTTAGATAATAGGCTTGAATTTTGTTTCCGAGTATTATTAGTTTTGCGTTGGCATGCCAAAGAATCACACCGGTACCATCATACAACAATGCTGCCAACTCCAGACCAGCATAAATACCTTAACACTATTCTACTTTTGAGGAACAAATTACAGTAAAAGTACTTTTGACACTAGAAACCAAATTCTGTTTCAAAAAAAAAAAAAAAAAAAAAAAAAAAAAAAAAAAACACACACACACACTTAAACGGGACATATTACCTATAAATCTATATAGTCATGATGATGATACATTCAATGATCGGTATTCTACATACAGTACAATTCCCCCAAAAAACACCCCAGGCGGTGACTGCTTCAGACGCCGCCTTCACTCGCATGAGCTCAGTTGCTGAATCAGGTACAAATTTCAGGGCCAACTTTCAGATTCCTCAGGTTAAGAATCATGTTGTTAGATAGATAGATAGATATATGTATATACGCAATATCTCCATACATAATATATATATATATATCATATATTTATAATATATATATATATATATATATATATATATATATATATTGGTAAACTGTTGTTACAAGGTTCAATTAATAGAATATCTATGCTTGGGAACAGAATTAAGAATATTTGTTTGTTTAAACTTGTATGATCAGTATCTGATCTTCCTAAAACTAAGATAAACAATATGTCACAGTTGCACTGAACTGTGTTGGGTTCTTTAACCAACCAACCTACTACTTAAAGAGGTTGACCTTCGTTAGCAAGTGATAACACAAGTAAAATCATAACAATTTATTTAACACTATGGTAATTAGGATCAATTTAACACAGAGGGTAAGCAAATGGACAAACAGCTTTCATGCTAATCCCCAGCTAAGCAAACTGGCCATATAGGTGCTGGAATGACGAGGCCCGGTCTTGGCCCCATCCACTAGAGCTGTGAGCTGTGATCATGCAGGTTGCATAAGTGGTGCCACGGACCCATCAGGAATCGTAGACAACTTGCACTCAGAAGCTCAAACTGTGGTGTGTGTACTGCACCCAAAATGGTCACCTATAAATTGTACAGTTCATATTAACTGTTGAATTTTACTATCACTCCCAAGTTACATTTACGTTACATTTACAAAGCCTGAGTTACACTTACAAAACCCAAGTTACATTTACCAACCAAACTGTATTACAGTTATCCTAACACCATTTGAATCGTGAACTGTAATGGTAGTTCAGTAACTGCAGAAAATCATGGTAGTTCAGTAATTACAGCAAATACAACCTTCAAATGCAATGTGATTTAACCAATGCATAACACAACCTTCGCATGTAATTAAATATATTACCACTACTACCAAATAATCAGAATTATAACTACAAGTAACACTTACTGGAATAAAATACAGCACTCGCAAAATCAAAGTCGCCATTCGTAGTGTTGGGCCCTCGTACGTTGAGAGATATATTAAGAAAATACCACACAGGTAACAGCAACAGTACCACACAGGTAACGGAGTTTTCCCAAGTTCACGAAGCATGGGAGCACCCAAAATCACGTAGCGTTGGACAGAGAAAGACCCCGACCACTCAGTTCCAGTGTCGAAGACGTCTCAAGACCTGGCTTGCTAATAAACACTTAACGAGCCCAGTAACCACCGACACGCTAGTTACAAACTTGAAATGTATTCAGCGGTATAATTGGAACATTATACAGTAATTATAATATTAAATGTGACACTATATAAAACTTATTGAGAAACAATATAACGTAGAAGTGGGTAGCAAGACTGATAAATTACCTTACATTAGCCACAAGCCGCGAAATATGATTTTTCATATGGAAAAGCCTTCTGAGTTTAACAGGTGAAATTATTAATACTTAGCAAAATAATGAAGATCAGAACCCAAAAATGTGCGTGATACTAACCAATGATAAATCGCATAGATAAGACGTAACTTCTGAGCCTATTCCTCAAGTTAATCAAATAACAAACTTTTCTTTACGTAGTGGAATAAAGTGCCATTTTAAACGAATACAATTACTGGACCATTCGTTCTTAACCTGGGGTACCTGTAGCCCCAAGGTGGTACGATACCCTAAACCTGGGGTTACGAGACATGATAGCCAGTGCAATTGTAATGTATATTTACAGTATTATGTTTTTATTTTATTTACATTGGATTGGGGTACGAAAAAAGTTTGAGAGATATCAAGGGGTACGGGTACTGAAAAAGGGTTAAGTATCAGTTTTATTAGCGTTATATTTCCTGTCCATTTTTCTAATTTTAATGTCCATTTGTTTACAAAAGTAACAATGTTAGGCGAACAGTCTTTGATTCATGGTCAAAATTCATGAAGAAAGAAATAATAACGGGGTTTCATAAAGAAAGGAGTCTTAGTTCCAAAACTAGTCTGTTGAACCAATTTATATAAGAGAGTACTATGGATGGGTTACTTCATGTTAGTGCGGCATTATGTAATACAAGTACATTAGGTCAGACAACAAGACAAAGACCTCGTTTCGTGTATTATAAGGATTAAGGCCTCCATATCCCCTATATATATATATATATATATATATATATATATACATATATATATATATATATATATAATAATATATACTATATATATATACTAATATTATATATATATATATATATATATATATATATATATATATATATATATATATATATATCTATATATATATACATATACACACACACACTCACACACAACACACACACACACACACACACACACACACACATATATATATATATATATATATATATATATATATATATATATATATATATTATTGATTATAGTTACTTTTTTGAACGTTGTGCAAAGGGATTTGTGTATATATATTTGCATGACATCATTTAAGTTCGTAAAATATCGAAAATTGGTATCGATAACTGTGGTAGGTGTTGATGAGCGTTTTAGTGCAGCGATGCCCGCAATTTATCGAAGAATCCAGGTCATACGGAATCATTTTAGAGTTGGATGTATTGCCGAATACAAATGAATTCCGGGTTACGTGAATTCAGACTACAAATGGTTTTCAATGTTGCATGAAGTATGGATTACTGCAGCCATAAAATGGTCGGTTGTCGTAAGGTCAGCGCAGATTGATTCATAACAAAATAAATGAACAGATACTATTTACGTATTTCGTATTTATTGCGGCATGAATACAAGAACTATGGATTTAAAACAGTTTTTTTTTAAATTAAAATAGATATAACAGAGAAAACAATGGTTTCGTGAATTTTCATAGAGCATGCCTTTTTTTTTTTTTTTTTTTTTTTTTTTTTTTTTACCTGTATCTAATAATTTATAAAACTGACAACGATAGCACCATAAAGGTCGATTCTGAAGATTATACGAAATGTTTCTCCACTGTTTCTATAGATAATGCAATGCAAATATTGTGTTTGTTTTTTTTTTTCCTATCACGTAAGTTTCTACGAAGGGCATGTACAGGTATGCAGAGGTAGGAAGGAAAGGGTGATTCCATTTCCACCTGTTATGCAGTTACTAGTTCCTCACTGGACGTGCTAGTCTACCGATTCGATAGGTCCAAGTTCGATTCCCCGCCAGTTCTCGATATAATTTTGGTTCGGATTCCACAAAAGAACTGTAGATCGCGTTGCTAGGTAACCAATTGGTTGCTAGCCACGTCAAGATATCTAATCCTTCGGGCCAGCCTTAGGAGAGCTGTTCATCAGCTCAGTGGTCTGGTTGAACTAAGATATACCTATGCAAATACTTCTCAGGTTGAAGGTTGTAGTTGTACGGCCTCCTCAGCTTCCCAAAATGCAATGCTATTTGGATAGTCACGAAGACGAGAGGACTTTTCTGATTATTTATATTACTTATGGTTTTAAGTTCTCTCCAGTATTAACTTTATTTAACAGCGGAAACTGACAACATTTAAGGAAATCCAGAAACTTTGTTCAATATCATTTTTAACTGACTGGTCCCGTAGGGTTTTGTGCCGTCGTGCATCTTATGCGGTGCACTGTAGGCATTACTTAAGATTCTTTGCCGCATCCTTTCGGACCCTAGCTGCAACCCCTTTCGTTTCTTTCACTGTACCTACTTTCATATTCTCTTTCTTCACTGGTATTCCACCCTCTCCTAACAATAGATCCATAGTGCAACTGGAAGGTTTTCCTCCTGTTAAGCCTTTCAAACCTTTTATTGTCACTTTCTGTTCCAGTGCTGAATGACCTCATAGGTCCCAGTGCTTGGCCTTTGGCCTAAATTTTAGATTCAGTTCAATTTAATGACTGGTAATATTCTGGACGTTCCTAAGAAATAAGAACGGTTTTCATCAAAGGCTCAAAGGAATTTATTAATTTATTGATTCCAGTGATTCAAGGAAGAAATCTAATAACTTCGCCGCAGAGCTGTCCAAGAATATGTTTACGGGAGGTACCAAATATTACGTGACACCTTGAGGAACATTTTCTGCTTCTTTTATCTCATAGTTGCAAGAACATGCAGTGCAATTTTACAGTTCTTCTAATACCACTGTTTCTCTAGTGAAAGTGACACATTTTTATTAGAAAACTTTTTTCAATATTTTGAATTTTATTTGGATTGTTTCAAATTCAAAGTTTTACTTTTTTTTCGTGTCCGCCACCAAATCAATATCGTTTGGCAAAAACTGTTTTATTTTCAACAACTGAGACTTGACAAGGAAGGTAGGAAGGAATAAAGAATTTTGGCCCAAGGCCAAGCACTGGGATCTGGGAGATCATTCAGAGTTGAAAGGGAAATTGATAGAGAAGGTAAACTTTGCAATTGCACTATGAGACAGTTATTAAGAGACGGTGGAAAATAAGTTGGAAGAAAGAGAATATGAAAAGAGATACTGTAAAAGGAATGAAAGAGGTTGCAGCTTGGGACTGAGGGGACGTTGCAAAGAGCCTTTAAGTCATGCCTACAGTGCACCCTTTTTGGAGACTCGAAAAGATATTTCTCTTTGCAAAAATGTAAATGTCATTATCGACAATCCTCTTTTCAGCCATGTCAGTTTTGTATATTGGTGATAGAGCTTTCCTGGCTTTAACCAGTATTTATTTATTTATCTATTTTTTGCTATTACTGGTTAAATAAAACTTGATAAATCATCAAAATATTTGCTGACAAACGAACTGTTTAAGAATTTGGAAAGTTAAACTTCTGTAGCTTTGGCGAATAATAATTTCCTCAATGCCGTTATCATTTAAGGATTGGTTATTGTCCTTAAAAAGTGAGATAAAGCTTTAGGATAGAGTATCAGTTACCTTTTTACTTTTTCGTGATATTTCTCACGAATTTTTTATTTGTCTTTGTTAACCACATACTCTGCCATTATTATTAACAGAATGTGATTCTACATAATTGTCTTCGCTAAGCATTGACTCTGACAGCTAGATGTTACCAAAGATGAAAGAACTAAAGACGTCTTCGTCCTGATAGCTCATATGTGACAACATAAGCTAAAACAGCAATGAGGTATTTCAGATATTGAAGCAAAGCGAAGAACTCATGGTTCTTGGTCAGGCTCAATGAACTTGGCTTTAAGTCATTATTATACCGCAGACCTCGAGTTTTGTAATCATGAAATAGAGGTAAGCTTAACCTGCTGAATGGAAATCTGAGATCATAAAAGAACATAAGATATATTTTGTTATAATCTATGGCTTAAGCGTTTTCTTTCTAATAAGCCTTCAGAAGTAAAGCTTTGTTTATTGTTGCTGTTGGTGTTTAGTGAATGCTGTCCTTGGTGTCTGAGTAAATGTTTACTTTTTACTAATATGTATTTTAACCCAATCCATCAAAACTTTGATATTATCCTTCATGACTAGGACTGTTCCGAGGGAGACCAGTGGAGTCCGGATTAGGTTCAATTACAATGCATTTTCAAAGGACAGAGATATATAGGTGTAGAAATGTAGTTTTAATTGAAATCAACTCCTTAGGAAGTCCATCATAACCTACGTATTTTCCTTTTCCTAATTTTATTCATTATTTCTTCCACCTCATAAACAGAAAAACGTCGAGAAGCACACTGAA
>NC_087210.1:11460710-11510710 GCF_015104395.2 Macrobrachium nipponense | reverse complement strand
CATACTTTAAGGAAACTCTAGCACATGGCATTGTATTTTGAATATTTGATTTAAACCACTGTTTAAACTTTCAACTCTTATTGGTCGCATTTAGTACATATGTCCTTATATTATTTGTTAAACTAAAAACAACGCCCATTGAAGCTTGTTAATCCCATAGGACTAACCAGTACCCATACCTCGAGGTCATACCTCCCACACGATGAGATAAATAGGCCGAAAGGTCAGATTGTAAGTCAGTAGTCGCTTGATAATGCCATAAGGCGAAACAGCTGTCGTGACAAAATTCAATAAATGGAAGAAGGAAGTCTGCGTATATTTCACCAGAAATTGACGCACGAGAATCGGAAAAAACTTCGTCGGTATGAAGATACCTGCAAGAAACTTATTGATGCCACTAAAGCAATTGCTTTTAACGAAAATTGTATTAGAGAAAAACTATGCCCTAAAAGTATATATATATATATATATATATATATATATATATATATATATATATATATATATATTATATATACATATATATATAATATATATATATATATATATATATATATATATATATCTATATATATATATATATATATATCTATATATATATATATTATATATATTGTACATATATATGTGTGTGTGTGTGTGAGTACACGTGTGCGCGTGTTCTTTCATGTGTTTTTAACGTTATATTTTTGCACTCCTGTCCTCAACGCTAATGTTTTAGGTTTGGTTCTTATCATACATTTTGCTTGCTGATTTCCATATATTAATGAAATTTTTTTCTAGAAAACAAAAAAAAAATAATTTGCTGTAAGGTTCGGTCCTTCCAAATACCATTTGAAATCCTCTCCCATGAAGGCAAGAAAAATTCATTGGTTTTACCAAATCTTTGGTGTAATTTTATTTCGTTTATAAATGAGAAGTCTCATTTCTGGATTTTGGGAACCGCGAACTCCAACTAACTTCAATATATATTATACAGTAATTAGCAGATTGTTTAGTCGGGAATGTGAGTTTACTGAGACTGGGATAAAACGTCCCTCGTGGCATAGTTTTCAAATTTAGTATACTTGTTTCTTGTTGTTTTATGTGCATTCGGTTTCAAAGGAAAATATTTCATCTGCTCTTCGACAAAATTTCATACAGCCATTCGCATCTCTACTTCTTGCAATGTACTTACTGCAAATTATTGGGAAGAGGTAATGACAAGAACTTGGAGTTGTCAGCTTATTATTGTTGGTAAGGGGAAGAGAATTCGAAATCAAAACTGGGAAGGAACGAGGACATGCTATAGACTAGTGCTTTCCCTTTGACTGCTCGCGGCTTTTTACCAAGTCTCCTAAATCGTTAATCATGATTTTACCTCTGAACCCCAACTTGAATGAGTTTACTGTCTTTTTATATTTGGCATGATTTGTCCCTGCTAACGTTTTGGGGCCTATACACCCTACCTTACTACCACTGGCATTGATTTGTCTTATTACTTCTTTTAGCTATACACCAGCTGGCATATTTCGGTTCTAACTATGAGGGATGTTTTTTTATGTGAAAACGTGCAGAAGCTTACATGGGATAATCAAAATATACAACAAAGTAGAAATATTTTGTTAGAATTTCTTATATACAATAAAAATACATATCCTAGGTGTTACAATGTATTTCCCCACTTACCTCAGTACTCACTATCGATCTCTTAAATTATTGTTTACCATTGTGTCCTCTATTAAGCCCCATAGAAGTATTTACCTTATGAAGCACACTTGGTGAGTGTGTAATACCCGTACATATTTTTTCTTTTATTACTACATATTAGGATTCCGGAGCATTTTTTGTTCAAGGATGGCGGCGCTCATACATGTTTATAGTTTCGTACTCTCCGGATTATCCGGTATGGAAAATTTGGAAACTGGGACCTAGGCAGTAGAAAATATCTTCGAAAAATTATGTACCTTGTACAAGGGAATGATATCAGTTTTCGATCATGAGAGACTGTCTAACCATGCATTTTTTTTCAGCCATACCTGTACATGAATTAACTCAATTTTCCCTTTTATATCAATCCCCCAAAACTCGCGAGTAAATTGTAAAGATATTGAAGACAGTGGCATTCAAATCATAGTTTGTAAGTGTGTGTTGTGTCTGTGTATGTGTATGTGCATGTGTGTGTATTTGTGGGTGTCAATATAAGAGGCTGTCGACCTATTCCCTCTTTCCAGATTTTTTGTGATGATAGGAAAAGAAGTTTGCCCCAAATGAAGACATTTAAATTAAGTAAGATAGAGCTTAGATCTGCTCCTTTTCAATAAATCTTCAGAATCTCTCTCTCTCTTCTCTCTCTCGTCTCTCTCTCTCTCCTCATCCTCTCTCTCTCTCTCTCTCTCTCTCTCTCTCTCTCTCTCTCATTTACCCGAATTCATAGTATCATCAAAGACTTTCTCCCTCTCAGAGTCAAGCCGGTTCAAAGGATCACTTTGTTCCGTTCAATTGATTATCGTCTCATCCACCTCGAATAGAGATGTCTTATCTCCTTCCGGGGTTATAGAGGCTGAGACCAAGTTGTAAGATGAAATGGACTATTTAGTGTGTTCTTTATTTCCTTTCTTAAGTATGAAAGTTATGTCACTTTTTATCTTAAGGTGGCGATTTTTCTTTGGTCACCTATGCAATAAGAGTTGTAGGAGATAAGGCTAAAAGAGTAATGTGAAACGTAAAGCTTATATTGATCCAGTTTGTTCTGTGATTTCATGATTAATGTATTTTAATGGAGGAGGAAAGGAGGGAAGTCATCAGTATAACGATGTCATTAGGTCGTCATAGACGGGCTGGAATGGCTTTGACGGTCACAGGGTGGTTCCTGTGTGGTTTGTTATAACTGAAGATTAGTCGAACAGTAATAAGAGGCCCGTGTCAGTAATGTGCTTGTTGTCATAAAGGACGCGTTTCTTCAGTTTAAGATTTAGTTTCGTTGAGAGAAATGGGATAAGATCACAGAAGGGAACAAAGTTTCCAAGTTGAATTATGTTTAATGCGTATTGGGATGAAATCACAAACAACCTAACGTAGTACATAGTAAAGAAAATTCTTACGTTTACATAAGTGATGATGAGAATGAATGTATAAACGCGTTTAATTCGTTATGCCCTAACATGAATAAAAATCACTGCTATTGTTAAAATCGTTTTATCCTGTAATGTCATTTTTCGAAAAACGAACTGAAAAATCGACTGAATACTCGTTTATGATATAAATGCTATTTGTTCATTTCATCTCAAAAAGACTAAGGAATTACAACAATTGTTTTTATTAAACTATTGGAGAGAGTGAGACGAAGAGTATCTTTAGTTGCTAGAAACAGAATTAATAATTTTAAGTCGGAGCAGTGCCCGAACAGCCTCAGATATTAAATCGTGATCGGCAGAGGTAAGAATGAGAAATTAGAAAAAAAAGGGTTTCGTAGTTTGAGCAGCCGTGTCATGAGTAGCTGTGGCAATGGGTTTTTCTGTTCGGCAGAAATTTGGTAGTAGTAGTAGTTTTTGGCTGTCTATCGAAACTTTCTGGCCTTGTGAATTACTAAGTTTGAGAGCGATGAAAACAGATAATGACAAATTACTTTGATTTAAGGTAAAAATGCTCCAATTTGAACATTAGAATTGTCAAAACTGATTAAGTTAAAGGGAAACAGCAGACACTTGAGCACTCATTCTCTCTCTAGTTTCCTCTTGGTCCAGAGCTATGAGAACGAAAGGCCTCTTTGATCGTTACCTTCCTATGCCAGTTTCCTTCAGTACTCGTTATTCTTCATTTTTCTTTCGTTTGCATCTATCTGTCTCCTTACAAGCCACCCTAGACTTGAAAGACTAAGCTTTTAAAAAGACTTATTATCCTCTTCTTGATTTTATAATTTAGAGGAGATCAACTCCCTCCCTCCCTCCCTCTCTCGCGCTCCACACCAGAATTTTGGTAAAAGGGCCAACGCCAGTCGTTCTATTTATTTTTTATTTTTTTTAATCAATATGATTCATTCATTAGCGGTTTGACTGGGATCCTGACAAACAAATAGTGTTCAGGTATTTCGGTTTATTCATGGAATACTCTCTCTCTCTCTCTCTCTCTCTCTCTCTCTCTCTCTCTCTCTCTCTCTCTCTCTCTCTCTCTCTCTCTCTTTCTTTCTTTCTTTCTTTCTTTGTTTCTCTCTCACTCTTGCGTTCACCACAGTCAAAGAAATCCCATTTGAGATTCCATCACATTCAGGAAATCACTTCACGCCATCAATGCTTCTCATTCCGTGCTTTCTGAGAGAGAGAGAGAGAGAGAGAGAGAGAGAGAGAGAGAGAGAGAGAGAGAGAGGGGTGAGTGTCAGTGAAACATTAGAAGAAATAACTCGTTACTTAAAAATAAAATAAATTGATTGCCACTCTCGGTAACGTTATCATTGTCAACGATCGTCACACAGAAATAAAATTCTTTATTTCGAGGATGCGCCCGTAATTTTAAGCCTGAAGTATCACGTCAAAATTATATCGTAATGGAAATAACTGAATAATAAGAATAACTGAACAGAAATATAGCTTCTTAATTCAGTACATCAAATAAATTAAAACGTGCTCAAATATACGGACAGATAACCCGTTGTTTCACCAACGAAAATGTAAAAAATAAGATATTTTATCAGGAATAATTTTTCTGTACTGTTTAATATGCACATAATTAATTTTTTACATTTTCATTCAAATAAATAAATCATAAATATCCCATCCTAAAATTCCTGTATCTTTAACTCAACGTGAAATACCTTTTTCATACAAAGTAGTTTGTAGGCGTACTCCCAGTAAGCGAAAATAACAAAACTATGGAGGCGTCAGTGTGAGGTAGCATAACTCTACTTATGTTCTCTTTCTCCTTCTCAGCATTTGGTGTGCAGCCCCAATAGCATACCAATTTTTAGCTTTCTGTAAAAGAAATCTATTGAGATGGCTTTGTCTGTCCGTCCGCATTTTTCTGCCCGCCCTCAGATCTTAAACACTACTGAGGCTAGAGGGCTGCAGATTGGTGTGTTGATCATCCACCCTCCAATCATCAAACATACCAAATTGCAGCTCTCAATAGATTTAATTTTATTTAAGGTTGAAGTTAACCATGACAGTGTGTCTGGCAATGGTATAGGACAGGCCACCATCGGGTCGTGGTTGAAAGTTTCACGGGCCGCGGCTCATACAGCATTAAACGCTGTACAGAAAAGGCGATTGCGCTGAAGAATTCGGCGCATTTTATACTTGTTAACATTCTGCTGCTGTTTCCCTAACTGCACGACCCGTCAGTAAACAGAATCAATATATATCATGCGCCTTCAATTCGCCCTCAGGCGCCCGGTCACTGATACAGGCCACCCATCCCACATACAGGTCATTCCATAATTCAGCCTTGAACTGCGCTCATTAAGACGTGTATATTCTGCCATCTATTGGATGGTAATTTTAGCGTATCTCACGAAGTGATCAAGATACGAATTGCTCCTTCGACATGATCTAGAGTATGAGAGAGAGAGAGAGAGAGAGAGAGAGAGAGAGAGAGAGAGAGAGAGAGAGAAAATGTTAGGAAAAAAATTTCTTTTTAACAAAAATTCATGGTGTTATTATGTGTTTAGTTGTATAACAGCGTTTGTATGATATCTAAACATATATTTCAGAGCTTGAAGTACGTTAAGATATGAATTTTAGAGAAACCTGGGGTTATCTGGTAGAAGGGTAGTTTCAGGTTATGTCTTCTGTATTACACAAGGTTCAGGAATCAAGATCTGATTAGCCATGTCATTCTATAACAAAATTTTAATTATCAGCATTTAAATTGGAACATCTTTTATAGTCATCGGATTATAACTGATTTATTCTAATGCCTCTATTTATCCTATGGTAAAGAGGTGACTGTTTTGCTAATGTAACCCTGATATGATTTACTGTACCCAATTCCATGATGTTGGAGGAAGCTTAGACTCTCGTCCTTGGGATTTACTATCAACCCGTTGTGACGCTGGAACTCGTAGCTGCTAGACTTACAAAAGGATAACAAATGTCCCCCTGTTGTGGCTGCATTAGTAAGTAATCTCTTTATTTTAAGTTAGGATGGAAGCTTTTACTTTTAAAGCTCTTTCGGCTGCGCGTTGCTGTGTAGGCCAAAATTTCAATTCCTAATCTGTGAATCCATGAATTATGGAGAAGTGTGTCGCTAGAATACATAAATTTACATAGAAATAAGATTATGTACATGAAGCCAATGCTAAAAACACCTATGGGATCATTTTACTTTTCGCCTGTGTCTTCCTGTGTCTTGTGATTCTTTTTTTTTTTCCTGATTAAAATTGCATAGAATTAGCAGGGCGAAAAAATTTTTTGTTTCCATGATTATTAAAGATCGCTCAGAATTTCAGTGTATCCAAGTTTATTTTCGAAAGAAGTAAAACTTATTTCAATGTAACTAATTTTTTAAATCTAATTCATTGTGTAAAAAAGCAGCTCCATTATGGTTAGATAACTATATTAATAAAATCGCTCCCATAGGGAGACTGCCCCTGCAATTGCCGTTGATATGAAATATTGCGAGATAAATTTTCCGTTGTAGTAACGAATACCCTACATATACAAGCAGTTTAGTTCTATGGAGAATCGTTGACGTCACTGATAGAAATTAATTCTCTCTCTCTCTCTCTCTCTCTCTCTCTCTCTCTCTCTCTCTCTCTCTCTCTCTCTCTCTCTCTCTTTTACATTTGTGCATCCCTTTTCCCATTAATCAAATCCGGTATCTTATTGCTGATTGCATTAAAAAAATGCCTTCATTGCAATACCACAAACATAATCTTATCATTAGTTTTGAAGATGGATGTTCCTTTGATTCATCAAACTGATTATATATATATATATATATATATATATATATATATATATATATATATATATATATATATATATATATACATATATATCATATATATATATATATATATATATATATATATATATATATATAATATATATATATAGTGTGTGTGTGTGTGTGTGTGTGTGCGTGTGTGTGTAGAGAGAGAGAGAGAGAGAGAGAGAGAGTTTTTAAAGTGAAAGAAATGAAATGGCAAATAAAAAACTTACGGAACGATTGACAGAGTACTTATATTTAAGTAATTCAAAGTTAGTTACAACGTTGACATATATATATATATATATATATATATATATATATATATATATATATATATATATATATATATATATATATATATATGATGTATATACATACATACATACATTTATGTATGCATCTACCGAAATTACCACACCGACATAAATAATACAGAAAGTAATGCGAAAGAAGGTTAGGATTATACCTCTATTAGAATTATTTCAACGACAAAAAAACAACAAATCCACAGAATAACCTTATCGTTGTTTTCAATGAGAATCATTAGTGAAATCAGAGAAAAATGAGAGTGAGAATTTGTGTATCAAACTGCGTGTTATTTGAAGATCGCATCATAAACAAAAGACGACTCCGTGCCAGCAAGCATTAATCAAGCAATTAATAGATCAGGAGTAATCAAACACAGGGGGAGGTTGAGTAAACATCGATAATTGCAGGTGCATCTAATTAAGGAAGAAGAGTCTCTTAAGCGGAATAGTAAATGTTGGCAGAAGTAATGAACGAATTGTCTTGTTATGAAACGCTGCGAGAGGAGAGGTTTTACTAGCGTAATAAAATAGATTTTTTGTTTTTCTGTATTTGTAAGTAGTTCTTCCTAATTGTAAGTTTTTTCAAAGTAATGTAAGAAAACCATAAGTGCCGTAATCAAATTTTTACAACAAAATCAATAGTTAGTAGTCAAGAACCTTCACTTGCCACTCAGATGTCTAATATTTATTTAATATAATTACATATTCATGCGAACACGACAAACACACCAATACAGACATGCACACGCGCATATTTAAAACTGTATATGTATACACATATAAGCGTTGTTTCTAAACAAGATAGCTGTTCCAATCCCTCTGGTGTGTGTATGTGTGTGTGTGTGTGTGGGTGTGGGTGTGTGTGTGTGTGACCCATATTTTAACGGATATTCTGAGAAATGGCATTGACCTATCATAAAAATACTTTCCAGCCCAATAGTTATGTTAAAAATAAATGGTGAAATATATTGAAATGAATCTTATGTGAATGACGCGGTAAGGTCATGCAACAAGAAAATATTCCACATTTATTTTTATTGTTCAGTGTCTGCAAATGCTGAGGCATTTCGAATCTGTGGAAATAAATGTCTTCAAGTTGGAGAGCAATCTGTTTCCCTAGAAAGTGAGCAATAAATCACCAGTTGTTCGCGAAGAGGAGACAATAGCCGTCCCTGGGAGTTCTCTCTCTCTCTTCTCTCTCTCTCTCTCTCTTCTCTCTCTCTCTCTCTCTCTCTCTGGTCATATTCAGTGTACGAGTGAAGCACACATCGATAGGGAAATGACCTTTAATATTCTGACGCTGCTGCCAATCGCAGTATTTACTCACAAGAGCCCATCATCAGAGAATAGAATCGGCGTCCTCGCGGCCTCATGACCAATCTCAAAAACGTATGCGACCGTTTCCCACAGAGATCATTTCATAATTCAGCGTCCAAAGGCGCTCATGAGGACAATTCCAGCTTGTATGCCTCGTGGGATGGATGCTGTGCCTGAAGTAGAATAAGCAAAGGGAAGAAAGCGAAAGGGGTCAGGAAGTTTAGTTCTTGGTTAAAGCTACAATATTTTTCATTGCTGGAGCACAAGACTAGAAAATACTGCTGACTGGAACAAATAGAATGGAGTTTTGATACCAACGTAAGTTCTCATATACACTGCCAAATACGCATTGATGGCCATAAATGTTTACCTGTACAGTGGCTGACGAGGAACAGGCAGGCAGACAGAGACAGAGGAAACATAGTCAAAAATCCCCTCCTCGCAAGACATGGCTATTTTCAAATGGCAGTTTGCGCAGTACAGTGGAAAACCAAGCGATACGGATTTCGCAAGTTTGAAAACATCGGAAATAACTGCCAATGCATCTAATTTACAGAGATATTTTTTTCCAGAGGGGTAGTTACCTGAATCGTCTCAATTATTTTTCTGACCTTACAACGACCATTCTTCTGATTGAAACGGTATGTTGCGAACCAAATCTAAATGAAAAGATTTGCAAATAACCACGGGTACAGCTTTACTCTTTTGCTTTTAACTTAAGTTATATCAGTGACGTGACGCAAGAAAAAATTAAGAAAATGAGACCGCATCTTTTCACGTCATTCCAGCAGTGAATGTTGGGCTGTCACATCCAGCAAGGGAGTGATATTAGCAACTGGTAAGACTTGACAAACTCGATAAAAAGGATGTCATTGGAAGGATATATTATGTATGTTTAACGTTTCCGTGTTAAAGTCCAAAGATTATTTCTTGAAAAGTCCAAAGATTATTTCTCGGAATTCCTCCACCTCCCCCACGCCCCCCCAACTGCCCCCCAAACCCCCCCCCCTACAACCCCCCCCCCACCGAAAAAAAAAAAAAAAAAAAAAATCTGCTTAGGTTGACCAACCAATCAGAACCATTCCAGGATGCAGCTCAGCTCTTTTTACAGGTCGATAAATGATCTTTCTGGAGCCGGAGAAGTAAGTATGATGGAAAAAGGAAAAAGTAACAGGACCAATATGACTATATTATTAAAATAATAAAGAGAAGATAACTCAGGGAAGGGTAATTACTGCGGTGTGGTTGTTGATTCTCCAAATACAATACACGACAGTCGCAAATGCACTGTTAAAGCAACCGAAAGCCTAACTATCTATTTTACAATATATAGTTTGAGGACGGAGGCGTGTCTTTTCTTCAAAGGAATTCTATTGCTAATGCCGCCTTCCCCCTTTTTATTAGAAGAAAAAAAAACAAAAAAAATGGTTAATGGAGCAACATTCAACAAATGCGTAATGGAAAAATTGACCTATTTTTTTAAGAATTCATAGAAGTAATTATCTTAACGAGTATAGGAGAGCTTTGATGTTACTGAGGAAGTAACAATAAACTTAAACTGTTTAAAACAGAGGAAAAAAGATACATGGTATACCCAAAATTGAAAAACAGTAAAGCAAAAAGTAAAAAATATTAGAATTAGTGAAAAGTATCTTCACTGGTATAGAACCCCATTACGAGCAGTGCCCAGCTTAGGCCTATTGCAACACAACGAGCACACGCTCTCAGGCAGTCGCGAATATCTCGCGTTATCGGGTTTCTGGAACGGACGCGAAATACTTCCACGATTTTAGAAAGAAAACATCTCCCGAGACAGAAAATTCTTTCAGAATGAATGTTACAAAACCTTGAGCCAGAGACTGGAACTTGAAGAGAGAGAGAGAGAGAGAGAGAGAGAGAGAGAGAGAGAGAGAGAGAGAGAGTTCCTTCATTAACAGTCTTTACATTTCTTGAGACGTAATGTGGTCTGAGTGGGTCTAAATCAATTTGGCTAAGCCTTCTCTCTCCTCTATTCGCTTAAATATATTTCTGAAAAGAGATTTTTGGCTTTAGCTGAGGTTAGAGGCAGGGAGAGAGGAGAGGGCTCCCTGCGGTTTGTGTCTCGTATCTCAAGGTTTTCGATCCGTTAATAAGTACGAAATACGTAAAAAGTAGCCATAATAAGAAAATGAGACTGTTATACATACATACATACACACACACACACACATATATATATATATATATATATATATATATATATATATATATATATATATATATATATATACATGACATACATATACATACTATATATACATATATACATACATACATACATACACAGACTCATATAGGCTATGTATATATATATATATATATATATATATATATATATATATATATTATATATATATATATATATATATATATATATATACTATATATGTGTGTTTATGTATGCATGTAAGTATGTAAAAGGACTTTTTATTCGTCTTTGAACTCTCAATTTTATGACTTGCTTTTGTCCAGAATGAAGATCTATTGATCCCAGCTTTAGCTTGTTATGTAAAGTCCTTGAAGTTCTTAGTCTTCCTATTTTGCTGACATTTTCCGTTATTCCCAACCGTGGTATCGTCTCATTCTTATATTGCTGTTGATATCCACATATGCATGTAAGCTCGGGCGAAAAGCCTCATTGGATGTTTAAAAAAAAAAAAAAGAAAAAAAAAAAGAAAGAAAGAGAAAAACATCCCTCCCAACGATAGAAGAATAACAGGACGAAAACTGAAACATTCCTCCATTGCAAGATTCTTATTTGTATTCAGCAATTTTTCTACAATTTCGTATTTTTAAAACTTAACATGGGTCAATTTATCTAAAATTTTATGTATTTTACTTAATAGAAGCGTAAAATTTATCATCGTAGGCTATATTATTTTTTATCTATTTTGCATGGACACAGGAAACACAATTATGTAATTATAATTTTATGGAAAAGAATCATTTTTAGACGACTTTGACTGTCAGTCCTCACTTTTTCTGTCCACCATTAGATCGTAAACACTACTGAGGCTAGAGGGCTGCAAATTGATGTGTTGAGCATCCACCCTCCAATAATTAAACATACCAACTTGCAGCCTGTAGCTTCAGTAGTTTTGATTTTATTTAAGGTTAAAATTAGCCATGATTGTGCTCTGGCAACGATTAAAGGACAGGCCACCGCCGGCCCATAGTTAAAGTTTGATGGGTCGCGGCTCATAACAGCATTATACCAATACCACCGGAAAATAAATCTATTTTCGGTGGCCTTGATAATCCTGATATGTTTGGTTAAAAACAATAATAAAACTTCCAAAAGACCTCTTGCCAAAGGTGGTGAAGAGGGTTTCTTATTTTAGTGTATTTGATCCTCACAAGGTTTTTTTTTTTTTTTGGTTTTTTTTTTTTTTTTTTTTTATTTATTTATTTTCTTTTTTTAAAGATTACGGGCCGACGACATTCGCAAAGCCATCAAGTTAGGGCATGTCATAGGAGGGAAGATATGTAAGAGGAAGAAAGTCAACGTTGTTCAGAACGTTTTTGTGGGAAATTCGGCGAAAATTTGATTTATACACCAGGAGCTGGGGAAACCTTCAGTGTGCTTCTCGACGTTTTTCTGTTTATGAGGTGGAAGAAATAATGAACAAAAATTAGGAAAAAGGAAAATACGGTAGGTTAATGGATGGACGTTCCTAAGGAGTTGATTTCAATTGAAAACTACATTTCTACACCTATATATCTCTGTCCTTTGAAAATGCATTGTAATTGAACCTAATCCGGACTCCACTGGTCTCCCTCGGAAGTCTGTCATGAAGGATAATATCAAAGTTTTGATGGATTGGGTTAAAATACATATTAGTAAAAAGTAAACATTTACTCCGACACCAAGGACAGCATTCACTAAACACCAACAGCAACAATAAACAAAGCTTTACTTCTGAAGGCTTATTAGAAAGAAAACGCTTAAGCCATAGATTATAACAAAATATATCTTATGTTCTTTTATGATCTCAGATTTCCATTCAGCAGGTTAAGCTTACCTCTATTTCATGATTACAAAACTCGAGGTCTGCGGTATAATAATGACTTAAAGCCAAGTTCATTGAGCCTGGCCAAGAACCATGAGTTCTTCGCTTTGCTTCAATATCTGAAATACCTCATTGCTGTTTTAGCTTATGTTGTCACATATGAGCTATCAGGACGAAGACGTCTTTAGTTCTTTCATCTTTGGTAACATCTAGCTGTCAGAGTCAATGCTTAGCGAAGACAATTATGTAGAATCACATTCTGTTAATAATAATGGCAGAGTATGTGGTTAACAAAGACAAATAAAAAATTCGTGAGAAATATCACGAAAAAGTAAAAAGGTAACTGATACTCTATCCTAAAGCTTTATCTCACTTTCTAAGGACAATAACCAATCCTTAAATGATATCGGCATTGAGGAAATTATTATTCGCCAAAGCTACAGAAGTTTAACTTTCCAAATTCTTAAACAGTTCGTTTGTCAGCAAATATTTTGATGATTTATCAAGTTTTATTTAACCAGTAATAGCAAAAAATAGATAAATAAATAAATACTGCTTAAAGCCAGGAAAGCTCTATCACCAATATACAAAACTGACATGGCTAAAAAAAGGATTGTCGATAATGACATTTACATTTTTGCAAAGAGAAATATCTTTTCGAGTCTCCAAAAAGGGTGCACTGTAGGCATGACTTAAAGGCTCTTTGCAACGTCCCCTCAGTCCCAAGCTGCAACCTCTTTCATTCCTTTTACTGTATCTCTTTTTCATTTATTCTTTCTTTCTTCCAACTTATTTTCCACCGTCTCTTAATAACTGTCTCATAGTGCAATTGCAAAGTTTACCTTCTCTATCAATTTCCCTTTGAACTCTGAATGATCTCCCAGGTCCCAGTGCTTGGCCTTGGGCCAAAATTCTGTATTCCTTCCTACCTTCCTTGTCAAGTCTCAGTTGTTGAAAATAAAACAGTTTTGCAACGATTATTGATTTGGTGGCGGACACGAAAAAAAAGTAAAACTTTGAATTTGAAACAATCCAAATAAAGTTCAAAATATTGAAAAAAGTTTTCTAATAAAAATGTGTCACTTTCACTAGAGAAACAGTGGTATTAGAAGAACTGTAAAATTGCAGTGCATGTTCTTGCAACTATGAGATAAAAGAAGCAGAAAATGTTCCTCAAGGTGTCACGTAATATTTGGTACCTCCCGTAAACATATTCTTGGACAGCTCTGCGTCGAAGTTTAGATTTCTTCCTTGAACACTGGAATAATAAATTCCTTTGAGCCTTTGATGAAAACCGTTCTTATTTCTTAGGAACGTCCAGAATATTACCAGTCATTAAATTGAACTGAATCTAAAATTTAGGCCAAAGGCCAAGCACTGGGACCTATGAGGTCATTCAGCACTGGAACAGAAAGTGACAATAAAAGGTTTGAAAGGCTTAACAGGAGGAAAACCTTCCAGTTGCACTATGGATCTATTGTTAGGAGAGGGTGGAATACCAGTGAAGAAAGAGAATATGAAAGTAGGTACAGTTAAAGAAATGAAAGGGGTTGCAGCTAGGGTCCGAAAGGATGCGGCAAAGAATCTTAAGTAATGCCTACAGTGCACCGCATAAGATGCACTGACGGCACAACCCCCTACGGGACCAGTCAGTTAAAAATGATATTGAACAAAGTTTCTGGATTTCCTTAAATGTTGTCAGTTTCCGCTGTTAAATAAAGTTAATACTGGAGAGAACTTAAAACCATAAGTAATATAAATAATCAGAAAAGTCCTCTCGTCTTCGTGACTATCCAAATAGCATTGCATTTTGGGAAGCTGTGGAGGCCGTACAACTACAACCTTCAACCTGAGAAGTATTTGCATAGGTATATAGTTCAACCAGACCATTGAGCTGATGAACAGCTCTCCTAAGGCTGGCCCGAAGGATTAGATATCTTGACGTGGCTAGCAACCAATTGGTTACCTAGCAACGCGATCTACAGTTCTTTTGTGGAATCCGAACCAAAATTATATCGAGAACTGGCGGGGAATCGAACTTGGACTATCGAATCGGATAGACTAGCACGTCCAGTGAGGAACTAGTAACTGCATAACAGGTGGAAATGGAATCACCCTTTCCTTCCTACCTCTGCTTACCTGTACATGCCCTTTCGTAGAACTTACGTGAATAGGAAAAAAAAAAACAATATTTGCATTGCATTATCTATAGAAACAGTGGAGAAACATTTCGTATAATCTTCAGAATCGACCTTTATGGTGCTATCGTTGTCAGTTTTATAAATTATTAGATACAGGTAAAAAAAAAAAAAAAAAAAGGCATGCTCTATGAAAATTCACGAAACCATTGTTTTCTCTGTTATATCTATTTTAATTTAAAAAACAAAAAAAAAAACTGTTTTAAATCCATAGTTCTTGTATTCATGCCGCAATAAATACGAAATACGTAAATAGATCTGTTCATTTATTTTGTTATGAATCAATCTGCGCTGACCTTACGACACCGACCATTTATGGCTGCAGTAATCCATACTTCATGCAACATGAAACCATTTGTAGTCTGAATTCACGTAACCCGGAATTCATTTGTATTCGGCAATACATCCAACTCTAAAATGATTCCGTATGACCTGGATTCTTCGATAAATTGCGGGCATCGCTGCACTAAAACGCTCATCAACACCTACCACAGTTATCGATACCAATTTTCGATATTTACGAACTTAAATGATGTCTATGCAAATAAATATATACACAAATCCCTTTGCACAACGTTCAAAAAAGTAACTATAATCAATATATATATATATATATATATATATATATATATATATATATATATGTGTGTGTGTGTGTGTGTGTGTGTGTGTGTGTGTGTGTGTGTGTGTGTGTGTGTGTGAGTGTGTGTGTATATATATATATATATTATATATATATATATATATATATATATATATATATATGGACGGCCTTAATCCTTATAATACACGAAACGAGGTCTTTGTCTTGTTGTCTGACCTAATGTACTTGTATTACATAATGCCGCACTAACATGAAGTAACCCATCCATAGTACTCTCTTATATAAATTGGTTCAACAGACTAGTTTTGGAACTAAGACTCCTTTCTTTATGAAACCCCGTTATTATTTCTTTCTTCATGAATTTATGACCATGAATCAAAGACTGTTCGCCTAACATTGTTACTTTTGTAAACAAGGACATTAAAATTAGAAAATGGACAGAATATAACGCCTAATAAACTGATACTTAACCCTTTTTCAGTACCCGTACCCCTTGATATCTCTCAAACTTTTTTCGTACCCCAATCCAATGTTAAAATATAAAATAAAAACATAATACTGTAATATATACATTACAATTGCACTGGCTATCATGTCTCGTAACCCCAGGTTTAGGGATCGTACCACCTTGGGGCTACAGGTACCCCAGGTTAAGAACGAATGGTCCAGTAATTGTATTCGTTTAAAATGGCACTTTATTCCACTACGTAAAGAAAAGTTTGTTATTTGATTAACTTGAGGAATAGGCTCAGAAGTTACGTCTTATCTATGCGATTTATCATTGGTTAGTATCACGCACATTTTTGGGTTCTGATCTTCATTATTTTGCTAAAGTATTAATAATTTCACCTGTTAATCAGAAGGCTTTTCCATATGAAAAATCATATTTCGCGGGCTTGGCTAATGTAAGGTAATTTATCAGTCTTGCTACCCACTTCTACGTTATATTGTTTCTCAATAAGTTTTATATTGTGTCACATTTAATATTATAATTACTGTATAATGTTCCAATTATACCGCTGAATACATTTCAAGTTTGTAACTAGCGTGTCGGTGGTTACTGGGCTCGTTAAGTGTTTATTAGGCAGCCAGGTTCTTGAGACGTCTTCGACACTGGAACTGAGTGGTCGGGGTCTTTCTCTGTCCAACGCTACGTGATTTTGGGTGCTCCCATGCTTCGTGAACTTGGGAAAACTCCGTTACCTGTGTGGTACTGTTGCTGTTACCTGTGTGGTATTGTTACCTGTGTGGTACTGTTGCTGTTACCTGTGTGGTATTTTCTTAATATATCTCTCAACGTACGAGGGCCCAACACTACGAATGGACTGATTATGCGAGTGCTGTATTTTATTCCAGTAAGTGTTACTTGTTGTTATAATTCTGATTATTTGGTAGTAGTGGTAAATATATTTTAATTACATGCGAGGTTGTGTTATGCATTTTTTTTTTTTTGGTTAAATCACATTGCATTAAGAAGGTGTATTTGCTGTAATTACTGAACTACCATGTATTTTCTGTAGTTACTGAACTACCATTACAGTTCACGATTCAAATGGTGTTAGGATAACTGTAATACAGTTTGGTTGGTAAATGTAACTTGGGTTTTGTAAGTGTAACTCAGGCTTTGTAAATGTAACGTAAATGTAACTTGGGAGTGATAGTAAAATTCAACAGTTAATATGAACTGTACAATTTATAGGTGACCATTTTGGGTGCAGTACACACACACAGTTTGAGCTTCTGAGTGCAAGTTGTCTTACGATTCCTGAGGGTCCGTGGCACCACTTATGCAACCTGCAGTGATCACAGCTCACAGCTCTAGTGGATGGGCCAAGACGGCTCGTCATTCAGCACCTATATGCCAGTGTTGCTTAGATGTAGCATGAAAGCTGTTTGTCATTAGCTTACCCTCTGTGTTAAATTGATCCTAATTACCATAGTGTTAAATAAATTGTTATGATTTTACTTGTGTTATCACTTGCTAACGAAGGTCATCCTCTTTAAGTAGTAGGTTGGTTGGTTAAAGAACCCAACACAGTTCAGTGCAACTGTGACATATTGTTTATCTTAGTTTTAGGAAGATCAGATACTGATCATACAAGTTTAAACAAACAAATATTCTTAATTCTGTTCCCAAGCATAGATATTCTATTAATTGAACCTTGTAACAACAGTTTACCAATATATATATATATATATATATATATATATATATATATATATATATATATATATATATATATATATATATATATATATATATATATATATATATATATATATATATATATATATATATATGTATGTATATATTGCGTATATACATATATCTATCTATCTATCTAACACATGATTCTTAACCTGAGGAATCTGAAAGTTGGCCCTGAAATTTGTACCTGATTCAGCAACTGAGCTCATGCGAGTGAAGGCGGCGTCTGAAGCAGTCACCGCCTGGGTGAATTGTACTGTATGTAGATACCGATCATTGAATGTATCATCATCATGACTATATAGAATTATAGTAATATGTCCCGTTTAAGTGTGTGTGTGTGTGTGTTTTTTTTTTTTTTTTTTTTTTTTTTTTTTGAAACAGAATTTGGTTTCTAGTGTCAAAAGTACTTTTTACAATGTAATTTGTTCTCAAAAGTAGAATAGTGTTAAGGTATTTTATGCTGGTATGAGTTGGCAGCATGTTGTATGATGGTACCGGTGTGATTCTTTGGCATGCCAACGCAAACTAATAATACTCGGAAACAAAATTCAAGCCTATTATCTGACGGGGTTGGGACTAGGTTTACCAGATAAATGGCGCTGGTCAAATACGGAAAAAAAATAGTTAGCTTCTCTAACCTATAATTTATAGTCTGGTTGCCAGCGAGACATAATTTACGTTGATCTTGTCCAAGTTACTAAAGGGTTTATTTCCAATCACGGTAGCAGAGTGTTAATTAATGTCCCTCTCAGAACTCTGCGTACCTTTTTATTTATAAATATATTGCTTTTGACCATCATCGTGCAATTGTATTTTTTTTTATCCCCTGCGTGGAATTGCTGAAGAATTGGGCCATTCCGGTTTTTGTTCTTAAGTTTTTCTGTGTTCGGAGGAGACGTTTGTTCAAAGTCCTGCCTGTTTCGTTCGACATGAGGGAGGCTGTATCATCTGAATAATTTGGTGAAAGTAGTTTGAGATAAAAGAAAAATAAGATTATCTTTTCGGATGCGCTTTTAAATTGCTTTCTTTCATTTTTAACTATATAGATTAAATAGTCAAAGGAATATTCAGTGATCACAAGAAACTGAATGAAATTTCTACTACCGAGATACAAATTGTATCATTCACGATAACATACACTTCTAACCTGGGATTCAAAAAGAGTAATAGAATAGAAATATGGAATGTAGGCCCCAAAAGCTTGCACCTATGAGGCCATTCAGCGCTGAAAGGGAAATTGACAATAAAATGTTTGAAAAATTGCAACAGGAGTCCAAACCTTGCAGTTGTACTATGAATCATTGTTAGCAGAGGATGGAAAGTTAATATGTAAGAAAATGTGAGCCTGATGTAGGCTACCTTAATTCTTCATTTCTCTGACCTCTGGACATGCTTATCCTTATTATGTCAAACAATGTACAGTTAATTTTGATTCTAAAATTGTTGTAGACAGTAATATCTATTTCTTCAAAGGTATAAATGTCAGAATGATGATTTATTACGCTAGGATGTCTGGAATGCAAAAACACCGTAGGGAGAAACGTTCCAGAGATTAAGGGATTTGAAATATCTAGTGCCAAAAGAATTTGCTTTAATATCATAAGCTTAGCTCACTCATAGGAAACAGCCAGTTTATTAGGCAAAAAATTGTTTTACATACCAAGCATACGATACTACGTGAAAATAGAAGAATAATGCAAAAGGTTGTGTTAACAGTTACTGTATTTATAATTATGCACAAACAACAACAATATAAAGATCAACACTGGAGGGACACTTCGCATGAAGAGGAAATTTGAGGAGATAAAACATTCACTCCCTTTCTTGCATGATGAATTGTAATTGATCCGCAGAGAAATGGATGAGATATCAAAGGGTCTCCCACCTGACGCAGATTAGATGGGGAAGGAGTGAGGTCGGGCGCGTCTGAATCGAGAAATCATCTATACTTTCAAGAAAAGTTCGATTATATGAGTGTGTATGTGTCTGCACGTTTTACCTTCGATTATGAATTCTTAAAGTAGGGTCAGTCAATACAGAATGAAGAAGACGAATATTTGAAGGAATAAAAATTTTTTATATTAAATTTTTTTTCTATGAATCTAGTACATCTCATTGCCGCAAAGTTTTACAATCATCGAGCATTAACCTATATATGTGTTTGTCTCAAGACACTGAAAAGATAAAGCTCTCTCTCTCTCTCTCTCTGTTTTGTGGAATTAAACCAGTTTAATTCCAGTTCCCCTTTACAAAATGTGCACCATGTAATTTGATTCGTGTTGATGACATAAAATAACTTTTCATACTTTTAGCTCTCAGAATACACACACACACGTGTATATATAATATATATATATATATATATATATATATATATATATATATATATATATATATATAATATATATATACACACGTGTGTGTATTCTGAGAGCTAAAAGTATGAAAAGTTATTTTATGTTATCAACACGATCAAATTACACTGGTGCACATTTTGTAAAGGGAACTGGAATTAAAACTGGTTTAATTCCACAAAACATTTGTGCCATATCATGGGACAGAGCTAAACTAACAGATACCGGTAATATATTTTATGATTTGATTACAACAATAATTGAAATTGTAGGATTAACTCGGGAGTTAGTGTAATTGAGGGTAAAAGTGCAGCATTTTACTATATTTCCATTGAAACTCAGTAGCACTGTTTAGACTGTATTATGTCCAAATTACAGTATGATTTAAGGTAGTTCATTTAAACTTTGCAATGGCGAATATACAATGAACGGCGACCTTTATTTTCCATTTTAGCCAAGAATTAAAAAAAAGAATTACATCCATTAAAAGCTTCATTAAACACAGAAGAGCGAAATTAGAGAAAGAGTAAGAGAGAAAGTGTAGGATTGGGACACTCATAATTTCATCATTATTGCCGGAATATTTGAATAAGAATGTCGAAACTTACCTATTTGAGGAATTCTCTCTCTCTCTCTCTCTCTCTCTCTCTCTCTCTCTCTCTCTCTCTCGTCTCTCTCTCTCCTCTCTTGTGGATCAAGTATTCGGCTTATTTCCTGCGGCTACTTAACATTTTATAGGTTTTAGATAACGTCTTGTTATAAGTACTCTGGCTATAAATAAATCTAGAAAACTGTTAACTTCTCATTAGTTTTGAAATATAATTAATTTCATTCGACGGTCATCTGCAAATTGAATTTTCTTTTTACCATTTATCTTTGAGAATATCTATTTTTTGATTACACGTGCTTATAATGTTCAAGATATTATTATATATTCCAAAATTACCTGGGTCCATATTCAGATAAACACCAGCACTTAGAGTGATATTTTATCCAAGAGATTTTATCATTAAATTTAATGTCTATATCTGTTATGTTTGATTCTCATTAGTGCTCAGTTCGATGGATAATCATTCCCGATATTCTCCCGGAAGGAAAAGATGCAATCAGAACTCAAAATTGCAAAGGCCAATGTCGGGCCTAATTGAAATTATTGCCTGGCTGTAGCAGGCGGTATTTTGAATCGTGACAGTGAATCCAGTTTGGTGTGTTTGTTTCGGTGAGTGTGAGTTGCTATGGATTTCTACGACACAAATCTAAAAATCGGTTCGGGAATATGCTTATAAGTTTCAGTTCATCAGCTCTATTTCCATGGTTGCGTTTAGGAAGAGGAAAAATCATTTTTAGAAAAAAAAATATTGCAACAATGATCATGCGTATGCTGATCCGCAAAGTCCTTTTCTGGTGTACATTCGGCCAGTTACGAAAAAAGCTTAATATTTCGTTCTATTGAGGCTACGCTTTATCTTTTTTTTTTCTGCGAAAACGACTGTATAATTACCCAAGACTGTGATCTGCATATGGTTAACCTCGAAGTTTTTCACTCTGTACTATTGGATCGTTACAGTCAACGGTACTTATTGTTAAGGACGAGATTTTTTGGTGAAACTGGTTCTATCTATCAAAGTTGTGATTTAAGGGTTTCAGTAACCTGTCAAGCTTTGCTGTGCTGGACTGTTTGTTTAATTAAAGGGAACCTTTACAGACCCACTGACTGGATCGCTCGCCAAGGGCTCTGATTTGGGTCCATTTTTAGCAAACATTTTTATGGTACTTTTGTTCCTTTTCCAGTCGGGGTTGCTATTGAGCAATTTTTAGAATTTGCTAATTACTTCTCTCATGTTAGGTCTATTGTTGAACACGAAAACAACAGCTGCGCGCCATTTTTTAGTTGTTCTCATAACGACACCTGACCAGCGTTTTTCATCTTCCGTATACCGCAAAGTCTTAGAAAGTACATTTAGGAAATTCGTAAAAAAAAAAATTTTTTATCGTAAACACCTCAGGAAATTTATGAATGATAAGTTTCACAAGTCAAATTCCCCATATAACAAAACTTCATTTAATGTCACCTCAGGAAAAGTTTATGAATGAATAAGTTTCACACAAGTCAAAATCCCCCATAGAACAACAAACTTTCATTTTAATGTGCCTGAATGCTTCTGCAGCCCCCCAAAACCGCTTTCGGGTAACTTACCTCTTTTAACTAGAAGACAGTCAAGAAAGAAACAAAGGACTGGATTTCGTAATCTACGACACCATTTGTGAATGCATTGAGCAAAACAGTGTTGTTTATAACTAACCAATACTAAATATAATTCCCAAATGACAGTCGTCACTGTTCCGCCAATGGAAATCAATAAACGCTTTTGATTGTGTTTTCTGTCTTGGAATAACTGGGGCATTGTGAGTAAATTTTCGAAGGATAAAGAATAGCTCTAAGGCACAATGCCCAACTTGGTATAAATAGTTTTGCCTAATGTTTACAAAAAGTATGTTGTAATTAGAAAATACGTTTTGGCAGAAAATTGTGTCTGTGATCGGAAGTTTCATCATTTATTTTTTTATTTTTTTCTTTTGACCAAAAATGAAGATTAGTGGTATTTTTGTAATTTTCATGATAAAGATTTCATAACTAAATAATTTCCTTCAAAATTAATTTCAGCTATAACACAATACCAAGTCATACTTTAGGAAGAAGAATTTATTATTCCATTCCTAGTTATTTAACAAGCTGCTAGAGAAAAGAAATAAGTAACAACTCTCAAAAAATATCATGACCCCTCCATTTTAAAACTAGTATAATGCCATCAAGAGTGTTATGAACAATACCTGATGATCCCAAAATGGGAATCTTGTGCTACTGTCAGAAAAGTTATTATCACTTAAATATCCCAAAGAAATGGGGAAGTTTTTCTTCCAAGGGAAACGGCTCCATTCTCTACTCTGTGAGGATTGTTCGGTTCCTCCTAATTTGCAGTAATCTCATGCTCCCTGGTGGCAACAGCCGAAATGGTACCTGGCATACACTTGTTTCTATGTAAATCGATTGATTATGAGATAAGAAATGACACGTAGAAGATGATTTCAGACGTACCTTTCCTGTCACTTCGTCTAATTCTCGTTATCAATCACTGCCATCCGCATGAAGGCAAATTAGTCTACGAACTGTGCGGTAATAACCGAGGTCCTATTTTTAGCGTGTTGTGCAGTGTAAGCATTTGGGACGCTTTTTATTTTCAGCGATTAGGCAATCTTTCAACTAAACGGTTCAGTCAGCGGACATAATCCTGAATTTTGGTGAACGGAAAACCAATCCTATTTGGTACAGGAAAAAAAAGTCCTGTGGGGGCTGGTATTTGGAATTTCTGATATTGAGCCAATACTTTTTCTCCTTACATTGTTAAACATGAACATGCGTTTCGTATGTTAAAGATTCCTCGTTCTTTGACCAAATGACCTGCTATTCAGAAATCAAAGAAAACTGAGATTGTTCCACGTGACTCACCCTCATAGATTTTCAAACAAATATCAAATGGCAATGGACTGATCAGCTTGTCGTAATTGAACAGTCACTTAGATCTCTACATTCACTCCTCAGCAATTTATTTTGTGGGAACATCTTAGACCACGAATAGAGGAAGACTGGTTTGTGAATAGCGGATAATTCGGAAATGTTGGGCGGAATGAAAGGAATACATAGAAAGTACAGGATACATGGCCTTTAGAGGTACAAGATGGTGTAGGATAAATATTCAGGAAGGACAAAATGCGAACAAAATCTGGGTATCCGGCGCTGTGCTTCTCATATTTCTTCTGCGTAGGTAGATATAGAGGCTGTATTGTAAGAGCTTTTTACGTAAAGGGTCCATCGTTAGTTTGATAAGTGAATACTAAATAAGACATTGTTCTTGAGAAATATATATGTATATATATATGTATGTATATATATATATATATATATATATATATATATATATATATATATATATATATATATATATATATATATATATATATATATTTAGGTATAAGCCACGAATGGAAGTGAAACACTGGAATAGCTGCAAGATATTTCGACTCAACGTCCTTTACTTGAGTCGAAAGATCTTGCAACTACTCCAGTGTTTCGCTTTCCTATTCCTACGTAGCTTATACCTTTATATACACATACACACACACACACACACACACACACACACACACACATATATATATATATATATATATATATATATATATATAGACTGTATGACCATATGATCGTATATTAGCCAAATTAATAATGCTCCTTCATATTTTATGAATGCAGTGAAACAAATGTTTACGATAAGGTTTGTGAATGGAAATGCTAGTTATGATAAATGAGAAACAGGAGATTAATGTTCCAAATTCATGTGTTGCAAAATGAAGTTAATCACAATGACAAAATTTAACTCTTGTAAAACACAGGAGCAGCAACAGTTCCTGTCAACAAAAACGTTTCTGCCCCACTTTTAATCTGGCTCGCGTTGTTGCATTTCCGCTTTGAAAATTAAGCCATGATACACCTCAGAATATATGTTGCCCTTTAAGTTTATATTACAGAACTGATTTCACTTTCCTTTTTCTCGCAATTTTTGTATTTTTTTGCCTGATGCCACAGGTATATAATGGTCTTTGGTTGCTTTCGTTTTATATTTTTTCTATTTCATGGTTATTAGTCTCAAATAACTTAGTTACAGCCTTTGTTTCATTTCAATAGAGTCGGAGGGTGACAGTCACTTTAAGCAGACCAACTTTTACTTCAATGAATGTTATTCTTCCCTTTGACTTAGTATTTCCTTCATCTCCCCACCATTAATTCTATTTATTCGCAACATATCTCTGTCTGTTTCTCCCATCTCAAATCACCTTCGTAATTCCATTTCCATTGCTTCCATTTCTCTGTATAGGCTTTCTCTGGCTCATAACGCATTGTGTGTGTGTGTGTGTGTGTGTGTGTGTGTGTGTGTGTGTGTGTGTGTGTGTGTTTACATAAACATTAAGCTACAAATCTCGTTTTATATTCAGTTCGCTCTACCTCGGAAATATTACCAGCATCATATACGTATATGCTATAAGTATGTATGCATAGGTAGATAGATAGACAGACAGATAGATAGATAGATAGATAGATATTTGTGTGTGTGCCAGCCTGCTTGAAGTAAAAACCACTTAACGGCTTAAGTCCCGAACAAGTGAAGAATCTCTTGACCATTAATTAATCTCTCTCATCATCAGTAATTTAGCGAAGCCACTGGCTTATCACCAGTCTGTGTACCACATCTATCCTTTGTTGAATACTTATTTCTCATATCATAATACCTTTGCCCTTTCATCTACCCTTTCTTTGAATCAAAGGTTTCCAAGTTATGGTTATTCTCCTGCAACCAATTCTCCTGTGTTCGGTGTACGTTGGTAGACTGCTAGACGCTTTTGTACGATATTATTACATTAATGGAACTTCTTAACATACTTTTTATCAACTCTTTCGTCGTGCATATTTTTCATAAGTGCATTCTCAAAGCATTAAATATTCTGGCAATTCATCTCACTAGCATATAGAATTGTGTTTTCATTTTCATTTAACATATACACAACTTTTCACTTCGAAACCCAAGTATCCTTTGTCACTTGTTTTGGCACCCACCTCACATCTGCAAAAAATAACCTATAACTAGTCTCGACTTTATGATTAGTTTAATTGCTGGCATTCTCCTGCCCTCTTCAAATGGCTTGTTCTATTTATTTGTCTTTTTTTTTTTTCACATGTTATATTTTTTTCTTGCTTTGTGCAGACTCTATCACGTGGATCTGTACCTTCAGGAAATTGTAGCTAATACTTTCTCCATTTACGATGCATTGTTCCATATACCACAAACTTCAAAATACATTTTCTGTATTTTTTAGCTTTCTCTCATCACCCCATCCACAGATAAAGTTAGCAATCATTAATTGAAGATACAGACGCACCAATCTTAGTTTACATATAATAAAAACTTGAAATGAGTTAATCATTTCTTTCTACGAAATAATTCCTCAGCATCCATAAAGAATGTTCCTCTTTGATTTATGGACATCAGTATTTCACTACGCCCTTTTTCTAGCCTAAAAACATTGATCTGCTGTCAACTGTCAACTGTCAACAGTTCCGGTGTCAATTTACTTATTCGCCGTCTTGTTACACATTTTTCTAAGCGCGCTTATGTTCAGACAGTGTTTGTATGGCGACGAGTGTTTCTACCCCTGCTACATTATAAATGACAAAATGTTACCCTTAACCATATATTTAGCATTATCTGTCTCATAAACGTAAAACACAGGCGACTGGAGTCGTTAGAAAAGAGTAGTGTTGCAGGAGTTCGAGACATATCAATACCATTCCATTTATCACTTAAAAAAATCCCCCTTCGGAGATAATTTTCCTTCGGGATATTGCCGAAGTAGCGTGAATTGGATATTAAACATTTGTAGCTTAATGATTGCATGTAAATTTCGGTGGGATAAAAAAAAATCATAAAAAAGAGCTACGTGTTCCAAAAGTACCAATTAGCTATCATGGTGGGAGGTGGGTTAATGCCGACACTACACAATTTCCTGGCTGTCGATTGGTAAACAAGTACGACTTCGGGAATTGGATATTAAAACGGTATTTGTAGCTTAATGATATTTATATATAATATATTATATATATATATATATATATATAGATATATATATATATATATATATATATATATATATATATATATATATATATATTTCTTTTTTACATAATATTTACCTGGCTTACCCACTTGAAATGAGTTGCAACTTCATTAAATAATATGAGGCTCTGAATTACCACGAATCTAAAATCGAACCAAAAGTTCCACAGCGTTGTATGTTAAGGGTACTTTTAAAACACAAAAAAAATGAATTTTAACGTCCAGCGACACATTCTGTGTACGTAAATACAGCTGGGTGGAAAGAGGATAAGTATATCTGATTTTTATTTGGATTTACAAAACAATAATTATTAGAAAAAATCTGTAATTTTGAGCAGATACTTTACACCAAAAGGCTGCGAATGGTATGAGAAATTTTTGGGATAAATTGGTATTACTTGGATATTGAGATTATCGGTTTGTTTCGTGTTTTTTTATTTGTAAAATGTGTATGAGAATGCAAATGTTAATGGTTCTCTAATGTGAACTGCATGTGAACGTGTGTATATTTTCTGTTAATAACGTATTGTTGGAGCTTTTGCGTTGAGAGAGTAAAGAAATAAGTTTTTGTTCGAATAAAACCATTCGCATTGTAGTAGGACAGGTATAAAGAGCTTAAGTGGCGCTGTTTCAATTCAACCAGTGCCTGTTTAATGATACAGGGATTTAATAACTGGTTGTCGATAATAATTTGCCGACGAATATGAGAGAGAGAGAGAGAGAGAGAGAGAGAGAGAGAGAGAGAGAGAGAGAGACAGAGAAGAGAGAGAGATATACCGGGGGCCGATCTCTAAATTCGTAAAATTATGTTTATTTTTACATGTACACATAAGCACCATGGGTAACTAAATAATTCCCATCCAATCATATGTTATTTTCAGTAATTTATTCATCCCTATGTTCATTAAAATTTGTTTAGTTTTATATTTAATTATTTGCTATTTTCTATATTTTCTATTAATTTCTTATTCCTTATTCCTATTATTTTGTTTATTTTTTAATCATGTCTTCTGTAGCTTTGCCTCTCAGTAAGCAAAATAAAATACAGTGTAAAACACTGAATAATCACAGCCATTTTGAAAGACTAAAAGTGAAACTGACTGAAGATGAATGAAACGTTGGCTAACAGGAATAATATTCATCCAATTGCAACTCTTCATCGCAATTGATCCGCGCAACAAAAACGCATTTATCACCACCAACTGATTTCCTAATATGTAGTAACAGTGGTTAGCTGAAGTGACAGTTTGCCAATGGCGATGGCTCTCGGCATCGTTATATGCAAAAGCATAACCTTTGTTTCTTACTTTTCCAGTTTGGCCATAATGTAGTATGTAGCTCGGCCTTTTCTGTAGGGTACGTTAGCATTACGAATCTAAAAAACTTACGTAACACTATTCCCTTTATAATGGGTGTGGATTTGTTAAGAATATATAGACACCTCTCTCTCTCTCTCTCTCTCTCTCTCTCTCTCTCTCTCTCTCTCTCTCTCTCTGTGTGTGTCCTCAAGGATAGGTAATCAAGAAACTGTGTATAGAAACCAGTTAGTATCAAGTAATAGATTACTATTAAGAAAGAAATATTTCTAGAGGATTACATTGGTGCACTTATTGAATTTTGTTCATTTTTTTTAGATGGTCCCTTTTATATCAGCATTAAAAGCAGCGGGACACGCTTTCTGTAATGCGCTTTTTATAATTAAAAAAAAAAATATTAGCGGTGTCATTACACACATATTCACACAAACACACACACACAAACAATATACGTCTGCTCCTTTTAACTGCTGCTAACTACCCTTGTATATGGAGTGGGGCCGTTTGTGTAGTTTTTAACAATTATTTCCATTAATGCTGCATTATATTAAAACTGCGAAATTACCTTTAGAAAATTATTTTGAAAATTGTTAAACCTTTTTCGAGTTTTATTTTGATTTATGTACGTACATTAATTTTGTAAAAATAGTGCTACCGAGACAATAATTACTGCTCGACCCCATTTGGCAACAATTGATATCCTGCAGGAATATCGAGTGCATTAACGGGAAATGAAACCTTAATTAACGTTACCTTATGGTTCATTTTTTATTTTATTCATGTCATCAGAGATACAGTGTCTATGATTTTATAACACAGAAAATTGAGAAAAAAAACCCCACAAAATTACTGTGTATAACGTGTTTACTGATAAATATTTACATTTTATTTTACTCAACACTCGAGTACTTTCAGGCCCTATCTGTGGCCCTTTTTCAAGAGATGTGTAGGTTGTCTGCCTGGCCTTGACACAGGTTGACAACCTTCACATCTCTTGAAAAGGGGCCACAGATATGGCCTGAGAGTACTCGAGTGTTGAGCAAAATAAAATTTAAATATTTATAAGTAAACACGTTATACACAGTAATTTTGTGGGTTTCTTTTTCAATCTTCAGAAGAAAACTGAAAGGAGTCTTTGTTTGGTTCAACAAAGAAAATGTTAGTGATTTTATACTGTTTGTAATTATGCTCTAAAAAGAGAGTCATTTATGAAGTTTCTTGGCATTCAGTTTAGTTGTTTTTTCAGTCCTACACCGCTGTTTCTTTTCTTATATCTATCTTTTTCATTATTCTCTTTAACTATTTATCGCTAAATTTCCCTTTGTGTGTGTGTGTGTGTGTGCGCGCGCGCATGCGCGCTTTCATCTTTTCAAATCCACCGCGCATACTTGAACCTATTCCATTTTCATTCTTTTTTTCTTCCACAATAGTTTCATTATTATTATTTATTTTATTATTATTTTATTATTATTATTTTATTCAGACAATGTTAAAACCTATTATATGGAGCAAGCCCACAGGTACCATTGACTTCAAAATTCAAGCTTCCAAAGAATATGGTGTTTATTAGGAAGGAGTAAGACGAGGTAAAAGGAAATACAGAAGGAAGAGACCCCAATTATTAAAGAGTAATTGATAAATTAACAAATAGATAAAAATGTATGAAAATGCAAGGAGAATAGTATTAGGGTAAAAGTTTCGAAGCGAAAAAAATATAAATACGGCGCTATTTTTCAGAAGATAAATGTTGATTTTCAACGTGCACATAATAGCTAATAAATTAATGGTATTTATTGTTTGCTATATAACTATAATATATATATATATATGGATTTCAGTGACTATCCTTCATAATAGAAATGGCCTTAATAAAGTTGAAACGGTTGACTATATCCTGTCAGTCAAATACTTTTTATCACCACTGAATTATCTTTTTTGTTCGAAAATAGTTACGATAGGAAGAAAAACATTTATGCTATACAAACGAATATCACCAACCCAAACATAGCATTATTTTACCGAAATTAAATATTTTGACATTTTCTTAATATACTCATATATATATATATATATATATATATATATATATTATATATAATATATATATATATATATATAAGTATATATATAATACTATAATGTCCATATCACATTACCGTGATTCATATACATATCGAGCTACAAATGTCCTTTAATATCTAATTCGCTCTACCTCGGAATTAATATATTTTCATATATGTTTGACCGAAGGGGAATTTATTCAGCAAACCATCAACATCCAAGCCAGTTAGCCCACCCCGCCACCGCAAGAGGATATAAGTTTATGCCGCCTCCCACTTCAAACACCTGCCACACTCAGGTATTTTAGTTTGGAGACTGCATCAAACCCACCTTCGGTTAAACATATATGAAAATATATTAATTCCAAGGTAGAGTGAATTAGATATTAAAGGTCATTTGTAGCTCGATCTATAAAATATATATATATATATATACTATATATATATATAATATATATATATACTATATATATATATATATCTATATATCATATATATATAATATATATATATCATATATGATAGATATATATATATATATATTATATAGATATACTATAGTATTTATTTTTTTTATTTTTTTATTTATTAATATATATATATATATATTATAATATATATTTATTATACAACACACCCAGCCAATATATCTATCTGATCCTATACTATATATATAATATATATAAGATATTATATATAGATATATAGTATATATATATATATATATATAGATTATACAACCACACACTACATACACACCACAACACACACACACATACGTATATATATATATATATATATATATATGATATATATATAGTATACACATACACACACACATATATACAATATATATATATAACATTATATATATATATATATATATGTATATATTTATTTATTTATCTCATCATCATCATCATCAGCAGTTTCTAGTCCACTGCAGGACAAAGGCCTCAGACATGTCCTTCCACCCTTCTGTTTATTACAGTCTGGCTCCTGCCATATTACAGGTATATGTAGAAACGAGGTGTATGGATAAGGGTTATACGAAACTGGGAAATAACAACGCTGGCTGAAATGGGGCAATCTGCTTGTTGATTTTGTTTTGAATCGAGTCAAGGAGCCAATCCGATTTAGCCATCATTACCCACAGTGTAGGCCAAATCTTATAGTTGTATCCGTTGACACATGCTTGAGAAGAGGCCTAGAAATTACCCCTCACTGTATACAATATTTTATTGGTCTTCGGAGCTCTTTGGAGCGACATTCTAGAATCTTCTCTTTAAATATAAAGTCGCTACAGACCGGTTATGCTTCGTAAATCTTTTCGAAATGGATATACCATTTCCATGAAACGCATTTCATTTTGCGAAGCTATAAAAATTTGAAAAACTGTTCTTTTTTTTAATATAAACATTGACTCAGGATGTTTTTCCATTATGAAAAAAGCCTAATTCGCTTGGGAACAAGTGTACACATCGACATATATATTTTAGTACATTGACAAATTATTTCTAGACTAGCATCAAACCGGTTTTGAAATTAATGATAAGCTTTTTTCTATATATCAAAGGTGTATCATTGAAGATTCACATTTGATCGTACTCTGAAGACAGGATCACAACCAACTCTTTAGAGAGAAAAATTTATAAACTTGAAAAAGAGAGCCCCAAGTTGTGGATTTGATTTCCACAGAATCAAAAACGCTCGAGAGAATACTAAGTAGTTAAGCAACAGCAGTAAGTTAAAGCGAAGTGATATATTATCTCATCCCGGAATATTTCTCAACAAAACTTCCGTGATATCAGGACTTCCACGTAATTGGCGAGAAGGAAAGTTTTATAGGCTCAATCTTCCCGAAGAGTTAGACAGCATTTCTAGTATTTCAGGCGATCGTATTGATTAAAGTTTCTCCAGATTCCAAAGAACGAAAAGAATTCGTTAGAGCTTCTTGTTTCCACAGTTAAGTGCCTCGAGTTATTTTCGATGTAGCGGAAAGTTCAGGAATCCATGAAAGAGTATTTCCTTTGCTGATAGAGGTACACACAAATATACCAAGACTCGAAATTCAGTGACGCATTAATCCTCCAGCAGTTATATGAGGTAGAATAATTTTTAGATATTCCGATAATCAGGATCTCTCTCTCATAATCACTGATCCCATGGTATGAAGATATATGCATAATGTGTGTGCGTGCACACGTGTGGTTGTGTGCACGTGAGTGAACGTAATGGGAAACTATTTTAGAGGTTCTCATACTTATTAAGATTTTTTATTATTATTTTACCCCAACTAACGGGAAGTTCATTGTACAATAATATAGTGTCTTTCATATCACATGTCTTTTGATATGTTTATATTCCACTTCATCTCGAAATTCAGCTAGTTCATTTCTGGATCGTCTTTTCCTTTTAAGCATTTAATTCATTTAGACTAGTGTAGGCTTCAACTGCCGCTTTAAATATCGCTGTTGTAAAATCGCCTCATTTTGAAAAGTGAACTTTTATTTAATTGTAAGTCTTGTTTAAATTAATATTGCTTCTAGGGATGGGCGACATATGTGTATAAATGACATTTGCATCATATGCCATCAATCGCAAAATGATTCTTAACCTTTCATTACATTCATAGAAAATTTTATCATCGATTTCATATAAATGCGATAATACATGACAGAAAGTTTTTTTTTTTTAAGTTTTTGCTATTCAGAGCGAACAACATGAGAGGCATAAACTTTGATGGAAGAAAAAATAAAGAAAACCAATAGATGCTTTCACTTGACGGCTAATCTGTTAAGCGATTTTTACATTAATTACCCTTTCACTATTCATCAATATTGAGTTTCGAAAAATGAGTCATCTAATTAGACACATGCCGTCAAAACGCTCAGATCCATAAAAGAGAATGACACGTTTCATGGAAAGTTTAATAGTACTTCACATCCTGCCATTAGAGTCGTCTGGAATGAGACCACTTTTGCAAATTATGAGAAGTACTACACTCGACTGCTGTCGCTCATCTCTTGATAGGAAAACATACACACAGAAACATATGCAATTACGCAAGTCAAGAGAAATATACAGTAAAACGAAACTTATATCTGCTGTCGCTTCATAAAAAAAAAAAAAAAAAAAATGCTTTGGCTTCACAATGGAAATGAAGCTGCCTCCTTTAATTTTTTGCGGTTGGGTACGTTCGTAATTTTGACTGAATGACCAGGCAAAAATAACATAAATCATAGAACATTAGTGTAATTTTTTTATTTCAAGAAAGAAAGGAATGAATATTGGTTGACGGTAAAAAAAAAAAATATGATCTTAGATGAGAATTCAGAAATAATACAAAATGATAGAATCTCTGCTATACTATATATTATATGTCCAGAAGCTGATTTTATCTGTAAAACTAACTTGAGGCCAGTCAAAGATAATATCATATAAACGAGATTTGCATGATTTTTGTTCGTGAACTTTTTTTCTTGCCCAAATATGCCAAGTTGGTAAAATAAAAAAAATCTAAATTAAGGACTTATTGCAAATTTTTGCTAGAAGACACATTTAATATATATATATATATATATATATATATATATATATATATATATATATATATATTATTATTATTATTATTATTATTATTATTATTATTATTATATTATATTGCTACTTTCAAAATGCATATATCCCTCTTAAACTGTATAAAATATGTGTATAAGTTATTTTGACAACATTTTTTCAGATTCCTAGATAGCTTAGAGACTAGGATGTTTTAAATGTGTGTTCAGATTTCGCATAACATAATATATAAAAAGAATATATAACGAAGAATGTAGAAAGAGAGAGATTATCTTTGTCCGTTCAAAGCTAGAATTGTTTCAGTAACTCTTCATCTCCTTGAGATTAGAAGACTCCGAGATCTCCATTTGCTTTCCTAATCTGTCTACACGTTTGATTAGAGACCTCGAGTCTTCATTGTGTTTTTGGGATTCTGTCATCACGTATGATAAGGGACTTCTGCTTCGATCGATCGATTGAGTACGTGTCTTTTACTAACAGACTGGTCTCGTACGCGTATGTCTTTGCCAAGTGCCACGTGCATATTTCACATTTCTTTGTGAAGTTTTGTCAGTTTTTGAAACTTCTGGAAGAAATGTGTCTCAGAACATTTTGTGTCAACTCCCCTGCACAGCTCTTGTGCGAAATGAAAGATTTCATTCGGGCTTATATACTCAAAGCGATCACACCTCTCTCTCTCTCTCTCTCTCTCTCTCTCTCTCTCTCTCTCTCTCTCTCTCCATCGCATAGCACTTTTGATTTTAAAGTAACGTAACGATTTCGTACTTATTGAATGATCACTCGTAACTTGTGAAATTTCAGATTTGATATTTCTTAGAGTTTATTTAGTGTTATTTAGTGTTTTGTGGAATCTGAACAAACATTGTTGTGTAACGGTGCCTGGTTTTGTGAAGTGTAACAAGCCTGCAGCAAAGAAAGAAAATTGGTATACCAAGAAGGTAAGTGTGTTATATTTTTATAAGTTGCAACTAATAACTAATAAGAACAGTGGTTAGGTAAAAACTAATAACTGATGGTTATGAAGGTTTGGTAAAAACTAATAACTAATAGTTACAGTGGTTTGAATGAAACTTTTTACATTTTTACACATTGCACATTTTTGTGTTTGTTTCATTGGAAGTGTTTATTTTTGTGCTTTATTCATTTTCTTGTTAAGTGATTTTTATGTTTTGTGCATTTGTCCATTTTCTTATTGAAGTGTGTCTTTTTATTTTATATTCTGTGTGATTAATACTTTTGCAATTTTGGTATTTTCCACATTTGTCTGTGTTTTAATTTGCATTCACAATTTAATTAACTTAGTTATTTTCATTGCTTAATCGTTGCACATGTTTATTAAATTTAACACTTGTTGAATTAATTTGCATTTACTTAGAATTCTTTTCAAGTTTTATTATTAGTTTGCACTTGTGAATTAATTTCCAAATTTCAATTATTGCCTAACACTTTTGAATTTTGATTGAATTGATTTTCTTGAATGTTGTGATAAATTAATTTTGATTTAATTTTACTTAATTTGATTCACGAATTAGTTAAACTTTACTTTGTTTTCAAAGTAACAGTAATTTTCCCTGATATTGTGAATTTCACTTATAAATTTTGAGTTTAATATTAAATTTTTGTATTTAAAATTTTTATAAGTGTTTTCATTTCTAACCAGTATATTTGCTTTGCTTATTATTGATGTTACCTTATCTTACAGACCTTACATTTTGTTCGGGTTGCCCCAGGTCCCTCAGTGTGAGGGTACTCTAATGTCTACAGAGAGTTGCTAGTACATCTTCCGGTATATTTTGCATCTTCCAATCTTGGATGGTCTGGGATGCAGTTTAGATATTTGTCGAGTTTATTCTTAAACACATCTATGCTCACTCCTGATATATTCCTCAGATGAGCTGGCAATGCATTGAATAGACGCTGCATTATCGATGCTGTGCGTAGTGGTTTAATGTCCTGTGTGCTTTCCTTATTTTTCCTGGTATAGTTTTGGGCACTATTAATCTACCTCTTGCTTGCTTTTCTGATATTTTTAGTTCCATGATGTTTTCTGCTATTCCTTCTATCTGTTTCCATGCCTGAATTATCATGTAGCATTCTCTTCTCCTTTCTAGACTATAATTTTAAGGATTGCAGTCTTTCCCAGTAGTCAAGGTCCTTAACTTCTTCTATTCTAGCTGGTGGAAAGGACCTTGTACACTCTCTATTTGTGCAAATATCCTTTTGATAGTGTGGGTACCATATCATATTGCAATATTCAAGTAGACTACGAACATATGTTTTATAAAGCATAATCATGTGTTCAGCTTTTTCTTGTTTTGAAGTGCCGTAACAACATTCCCATTTTTGCTTTACATTTTGCCAATAGAATTGCTATTTGATCATTGCATAACATGTTCCTATTCATCATCACACCAAGGTCTTTAACTGCTTCCTTATTTGTGATTGTCTCATTATTAGGTCCCCTATATGCATATAGCTTTCCTTCTCTGTCTCCATAATTTATTGATTCAAATTTATCAGAGTTAAATACCACCCTATTTACCTCTGCCCAATCATATACTTTGTTAAGGTCTCTTTGTAGAGCATTCCTATCTTCATCACAAGTAATTTCTCTACTTATTCTTGTGTCATCGGCGAAACTACTCACTACCGAATCCTTAACATTACTGTCTATGTCTTCATCATAATAACAAACAGTATTGCAGCTAACACCGTACCTTGTGGGCACACCGGATATTACCTTCGGCTTTCATCCCCCCCCCCCCCCGATTTCTCATCGTTTGCAATAACTATCTGTTTTCTGTTGTGTAAAATTCTTTTAACCATCTCCCTACTTTATCCACGATATTTGTGTTTTCTAAATTCTTCGCTAATAATATTATGGTCTACCTTGTTCAAAAGCTTTTGCAAAGTCTAGATAAACCACATCTGTTTCATTTCCGCTTTTCATATTTTTGAATATGTTCTCACGGTGGACTAACAGTTGGGTTTGTGTACTTTTTTCCGGGTACGAACCATGTTTTGTCCTATAGCCCTTAAAACAAATTATTTTTTATTAAATGTTTCATAATATTTTTCTTCATTACCCTTTCATACACTTTCATAATATGTGATGTTAGACTCACAGGCCTATAATTACTTGCCTCTAGTCTTGATCCACTTTTGAAAGTAGGGGTAATATATGCTAATTTGTGCTCATCATAAATCTTACCTGTATCTACACTTTGTCTTAATAATGTTTAGGTAGAAACATAGAGTGGTAATTGATCTGTTTTCCTTCAAACTAACTCGAAGTGACTTAGAACCAGGGAAGTACTTAGACTTCTGAAATCAGGGAAATACTTAGACTTTTAAGTTGTTGATGGAGTGATGCCCCTTTGATTATTTAATTACTTACAAGATTACCTCTGTTTTGATGAACTTAGTCTGATTTTCTGCAATACTGGTAAGCTGTTAAGGGATCACTGTTGCATTTAGAGTATTCAGTCGTTTAGTACCTGTGATGAGGTTCAGGTGTCTGGCTTTGGTGAGGTAACATTTAATGAATGGTAAGTGTAGTAACCAAGATACTTGGCACTTCGTCACAAGTATTTCATATGGGTTGTTTCACACTTTCACAAAACCAGCCACCGTTACACAAAGACACAAAGATTCCACAAAGACACCAAATAACACTAAATAAACTCTAAGAAATATCAAATCTGAAATTCATAGTTACGAGTGACCATTCAATAAGTACAAATCGTACGAAATCGTAGTTACTTTAAAATCAAAAGTACTATGCAATGGGAGAGAGAGAGAGAGAGAGAGAGAGAGAGAGAGAGAGAGAGAGATGTGATCACTTTGAGTATCTAAGCCCGAATGAAATCTTTCATTTCGCACAAGAGCTGGGCAGGGGGAGATGACACAAAATGTTTTGAGACACAATTCTTCCAGAAGTTTCAAAACTGACGCAACTTTATAAAGAAATGTGAAATGTGCATGTGGCACTTGGCAAAGACATACGTGTACAAGACCAGTCTGTTGAAAAAAGACATGTACTCGACTCGATCGATCGAAGCAGAAGTCCCTTATCATACGAGATGATAGAATCCCTAAACACAATGAAGACTCGAGGTCTCTAATCAAACGTGTTGACAGATTAGGAAAGCAAACGGAGATCTCGGAGTTCCCCTAATCTCAAGGAGATGAAAAGTTACTGAAACAATTCTAGCTTTGAACAGACAAAGAAAATCTCTCTCTTTCTACATTCTATGTTTATATATTCTTTTTACATATTATGTTATGCAAAATCTGAACACACATTTAAAACATCCTATCTCTAAGCTATAGGAATCTGTTGTCAAAATCATATACACAATATTCTATACAGTCTAAGAGGGGATATATGCATTTTGATAGTAGCAATATATATATATATATATATAATATATATATATATATATATACATATATATATATATATATATATATATATATATATATATATATTATATATATGTATATATATATATATATATATATATATATATATACAGCACAGCCCAAACGACACTTTCAGAAAAAAAAAATTTTGTTTCAAATTTTTTAGGAACCAAGCTTTCCATTTAATTCTGGCAATATGAAAACTCCAATGTTCACTGTGTTTACAGGTGAAAATTCAAAACGATAAGATTAAAAATGTTCCAGCAAAATTGCCGAGGATAGTTGATTAATTTTGTTTCGGGAGCATTACAAGGGTAGCCTCTTCGTAATACTAGCATTAGCAACAGAGACCCTATATATATTTATTTATGAAAATACAATGAAACGGGTCTTCTCTTCCTAAATGAAATGAATAAATAAAGGAGAGACAATTACGGTTAAAGACTACAGAATAAAATAATCGTCCTATAAAAGCTGCCGTTAAGCTCTTAGCTCAAGTCATAATTCAGTGTCATGCATGGTAGTGAATATTTCTTAAAAAATATTTTTAGGGCAATATGTCTGTTTTGCAGTACATAAATTTCTCCACATTTATATTATACAACAACTGGGTAGAGAGATTATTATATAAAAGCCACCAATTTCATAGTGGGGACACACATTTTCTACAAATAACACTGATATAAATTTACAAAACCAAATAAGAAACAAAAAACAGAAAAAGGCACTAGAGAGTAATTATAAGATGTTACGGTAAATTCTGGATTTAACGAAAAAGTTAGCCTCATTTTTTATAGTTCACTATCCTTTACAAGTTAACGCTAAAAGAGCCAGCAGGAGGGTGCCGAGTGCAGCAGACGGCTGGAGAAAGCCGTTTATTTAAAGAAGGTGAAAGGTCACGGCAGGTTGTGCAAAAAAAAAAAAAAAAAAAGTAAAAAACGCGCAGAAGTTTCTACGGCGCAATAGAGTATTCAGTACAGTGTATAATGCTGTATGGAACTCTTCATGTGCTGCAGTATGAAACTCTCATCTACGACCGGATAGCGCTCAGTTGCTCCCCAGATGCGGTCAAGTGAAGTTACGTCGGCGATTCCTTCGGAATTTGAGCAACAATGCCAGACGCACGATCATGGCTAACTTTAACCTTAAATAAAATAAAAACAACTGAGGCTAGAGGGATGCAATTTGGTATATTAGATGATTGGAGGGTTGATGATCAACATAACAATTTGCAGCCCTCTAGCCTCAGTAGTTTTAGGATCTGAGTGCGGGAAAAAACTATCTCAATTGTTTTCTTTTACATGAAACTAATCATGTAAAAGCTTTTGAGAGCCAAAGTATTTTCAAGTGGCAACACAAATACAACTTTCAGTAATCAAGGAGCACGCCAGTCTATCCCACTCTTCATAAGGGTGAATGTTTATGAAGGAAAAAGTTTGCTCATGAGAGGCCGTCAGTCGCAATGCACTGGCTCCCATACCATGTAGTACTGACCATCTTTATTCTGTGTTGAGGCACTAAGGTGTAACTCCATAACTGTATGATGAATATGTTATATGTATAAGTGTTACGAGTTGCCCCCAAGTTAAGTTTCATTTTATTCCAGTGCCGAGAAATACATGTCAGAATCGTACACGTCCCTGATTAGCCATTCATTAGTCGTATGTCATATGAAAACAAGCACACCAAGAGATGTCTAGTCTCATTACCGGGCAGCAAGTATAGGCAACTGAAAACGACAACATGAGCAATAAAGCGTGGAGATGGCGAATAATTCAACTCTGAGATAACTGCGCTGAGCAACTGACGACTGCAACAATCACCGGCAACGAAAAATTGACCACTGGCTTGGAAGAAAAATTGTCGTGCTTTCAGGAAGACGTAAATCATATCGGCAAAGTATAGACCAATGAATGTTTTAAAAACTGCAGAGCCTACAAGTGAGTCTAAAAGAAATCAGAGGCAGAACAGTAAGTACACATGAGAAACATTCAGAGAAGTTACATCTCTTCATGATAAGAAAAGTAAAAAAAAAAAAAAAAAAAAGTTCGTGGAAAAAAAACTAGAGAATAGAAAAATGAAATTTCTATACTGTCTTGTGTTATTCATCAAACATTTTTTTCTGTTTTCGTCTATTATCCTTTGTGTTTGCATGTTTTTCTTGCAGGTGTTCTTACACAAATAAAGGAAGACATATTATTAAAAATTGATTACAATTTGGCTATTTGCCGTACGAGTCATGCAAAAAAAAAAAAAAAAAAAAAGTAACGGATATCTCAATTCTGTAGAAAGGAATAGTAAATTTATGTAGAGGGTAATAAAGGTAACTCTATGCACCACATGAAGCTCATGCCCAAATACTAACTAATATGCTATTTGTTCTTTTCAGCGGGTTTCCTGCTTTCTAGGGAATGTTTAGTACGGTGCAGTTTATCGTGAGTTTTTTTTTCTTTTATTTTTACAATTTGGTACTTTGTAAATAATAAATAATACATTGTACAGATATTGTCTTTTTAATATCAAGCAACAGCCATATATATATATATATATATATATATATATATATTATATATATATATATATATATATATATATAAATATACACGTGTGTGCTGTCTTTTAATACCAAGCAACAGCAGCCCAATATGTATATATATTATATTATATATATATATATTTTAAAATACTATATATATTTATATATATATAGTATATATATATCATATATATATTATATATATATATATATATAGATAAATAATATATATATATATATATATATATATATATATCTTATTTATATATATATATTATATTTTATATATATAAATTATTTTATAATTAAAATATTATATATATATATATATATATAAAATATATAACTATATATATATTATATATATATATATTATATATATATATATATATATATTAGGTTGTTCCTTGGTATCAAAGAGACAATACCAGTTTAATTAATTTATTTACAAATTACCAAATTGTAAAAAAAAAAAAAAAATCACAATAAAGTGCACCGCACTGATAACTTCCTGGCAAGCAGGAAACAACCCTGAAAAGAACAAGTAGCACATATTTGTTAGTATTAAGGCATGAGCTTCATGTGGTGCATAGGCATAGGTAAAGGCTCCAGATGGGAAACGACCAGGGTACAAAGAGACATACCTCGCCATACAGTCCAATCCTCAACCTCCCACATACATATTGCATTAAATAAACCACTATTCAACGTCGATTTCTTGTTTATGCTTTCAGTGGACTCGGAAATTCTGAGTGCTGACACAGCACACGGTAAAATTATATAAATTCTTACCATATTCATATGTATTATATATTTGTGTGTGCGCGTTGTGCGTGTGTATGTGTACGTGTGTGTATTTGTACGGAAGTGTTTGGTAGGTATATGCATGTAATACCAAGGATATGATCTGTGGTAACCAATCGGACAACAGACATTTTCGTTTACTGTACTGATATATCTACACCTTTTTCAATTAGGTGGTTACTGGTATGCAGCGCTACATAATAAGGATATTAATAAATTTTTTTCAGGTGTCTGTTTTATAGAACTTATGTGAAATAAGCACTAACTCTGAACACAATATGGTAGCTGGTTTTGTTGTTTAATACCTGAATGTACTTCAAGCTATGTAATATACCTGCTTTTTATTCGGGTACTAAAAGAAAAAAAAAAAGTCCAAATGTCGTTGGAGGGTGATTTGACCTCCTAATACAAAACATATTCTGTTTGGGTAACGAAATGGCATTTGGTATGAAAACATCCATTATGGACCTAAATGGCTGACATTCACCTACAGCGTTTTAACAATATGTGTATCAATGGAAGCTATTGAAAGGCGCATCAGAAGTGTATTTTGATCATGAATGTCATTGGAATGTGGCTTCCAGGTTTATTCACTAATAATTGTTCAACAACATTGATGTTGTCGTTTTGACCTTAAACGGCTATGGGAATAGCTGTTCATAAACATGAAATGATATGAAATTATAAAAAAAAAAAACTTCAACAGCACAAAATTCATTCGTGAACGTAAAGGTTAGAAAACACGGTGACTGTTGTATTTTCGTTTCTATGCTAAAGCGCATTAAAGCCTGAATTATTTCGCGCTGTACATTTAATTACAAGATATAGTAATAGTATGCAATCTGAATGAAATACGTATATACAAATTGAAAAACAAGACGTTAGAAAATGACACTGTGTCTATTGACTCTAACGAATCGTTTGTTACTTATTTAGCATATACTGGCGATTTTACCAGATTTACAAATACTTGTAAAAGCCACAGTCCCTTTTAACTTATCGACTTCTTCACATTTTGGTATGATACGCAGTACAGTTTTGGTCACCAACACTAAGAAAGGACATAAATAGTTAATTTCATCCATCCGGCAGTTGGTTACCAACGACGACTAAAGAGCCTGAACACGAATGACTTGGAAACACGACGATTGTGAGGACAACTAATAGATACATTCAAAATACTGAAAGGCATAACAAAAGTAGACAGTGACCTCTTAACATTAAACAAACACCAGGCAAGAAATAATGGATGGAAACTAGAACTGAAAAGATACAACACATCTCATTGTGGGAACTTTACATATAAAATATGTGGCACATGGAATAAACTGCCACCAGAAGTTGTAAACAGCAGCAGTGTGGAAAAGTTCAAAAGAAAGCTAGAAAAGATCATTAAAACACTGTGAAGGAATTGTAAAAGCTGCTCCTAGAGATAAGTGAGCACATGATGTCTCCTTGGATTATCTAAAAAGTCTTTGAGACATCCTAAACCTTGTAACTCCCCCTCTCTCTCTCTCTCTCTCTCTCTCTCTCTCTCTCTCTCTCTCTCTCTCTCTCTCTCTCTCTCTCCTATCCAAAATTAAATTGGCAGTCAATGTTAATTCAAAAACACTGACTTCGGAAAGTGCTACTTACCAAAAAATAAATAAATAAATAAATAAAAAAAATTGCGGCAGTAAAAAAGTCACGACCAATTTTATTGGGAGCTCCAGGTTTCAGAAAAAGAAGCCATATTGTGTCGAAAAATATAATTGTTTGATTCACACTGTTTTCAATTCGGGAATTTGAAACAGAAAATATTTCACGTGTTATGTTCGTGAGAAGACTAAGTAAAGAGGTAGCCTTTGTTTTATTCTTTACAGTTCCCAACGCTAACGTTTTTCATACCTAACATTCTCTCTCTCTCTCTCTCTCTCTCTCCAAGGCCTTTTTTTCGGTCGAAATATGCAACTAAATACCATAACATTAGCGCATCAATTTCTTGCAATTAGTGATTTCCAGAGCTGGACAATCAACATGTATAAGTGTTAACTCAGAAAGAAAATTAAAGTCTTCTCGTAGCTAGCAGAATTTTCCATTGGTCCTACATTGTTTTAGTAGTTTAAATGACTTCGACTGGAATTCACGATTCATTATCATCTCACCGAAAAGGTTATAAGCGATATAAAATGCTTAACATTTGTATAAAAATTCATAAAAGAAACTCTATATAGGTATTAAGTCAATTTAAACCAGTCACTTCTGCAATATATATATATATATATATAATATATATATATATATATATAATATATATATATATATATATATATATATATATAATATATATATATATATATATATGAGTAAGGAATCAAACATCAATGCGCTTGAAAAGTGTACAATACGGCCTGAATCAACTAAAAAAAAAAGAGCAAACAAATATCTGTATAGTTCAGTCATGACAAACGAGAGAGAGAGAGAGAGAGAGAGAGAGAGAGAGAGAGAGAGAGAGAGAGAGAGTAATACTTTGTTACAAGGCACAGGAATAAATAACAAATAAAAGAGCATCGTAAGAGCAGGAGAACTCTGTGATAACCAGATCCGCTTCAAGAACATTGCATAAACGTTCAACGTTTGTTCTATTATTCTGTATTCCAGTATCTTTGTTTTTTCTAAAGCTACACCAGCAACCCATCCCTGAAGAATTTCAAGTTTCCGTGACCTGCAGTTCGAGTCAAAGGATATTCCGTGAGAACTTCACACTTGGAGAAGGGAAAAGTCGGTTATCAAAACCATCACAAACTGCAGAGGTGCGAGCTGGATAGCAAAAAAGAGTGAGAGAGAGAAAGTCAATATTTAGGTTTCCAAGGAGAGAGAGAGAGAGAGAGAGAGAGAGAGAGAGAGAGAAAACGAGAGAGAGAGAGAGAGAGAGAGAGTATCATAACTCTTGGTAGCAAATAATCACAAAAGTAGACGGGAAATGTGATTAAGATGAAGATATCTGCTAAAGCAGATGTGAGACATAGTTAGAAACAACCCTGATCATAAGTTTTGTGAATAAAAGCAAAAAGGAATTAGAGGAAAGAAGTTATACGGTAAAAGCCAATTTATGTTCAAAGCAATCGGTTTTCTTCCACTTTTTCCGAGTCTTTTCTCATAGTTAAAATATTCACGCGAAATCTTTTTCATTCCTTCCGTCCCACTGCTGGTAACCGAATTTCAGGATTCCATAGTTATCCAATTTCGCGACCATTTTGGAGCAGTATTGGAGTTACTAACGGAAATCCACTCGGGTAATTGAGCAATTGAGAGTTTCCCCTCCATGCAACTGAAAGAGTTTTGGGGTTGGAATAAACGTCCTTTCTTCATTTCAATCAAATAATGGATAATCATGAAAAGGTATTTAAAAACTGTGTCAAGAAAAGGAACCTAGAAATAAATAGACATATGCATGAAAAGCACTATTCAACTTGGAGAGTTCAACAAGTGTAGGATGTTTTCTTCCTATTGCCCGATATTTGACTGCAAGAATGAACCTTGTAAAACTACGACATAGAAGCGGAGACACGTTGCTTTCAAGTTTGCAGGAGCGTGAAATTAACCATCAAATTGATTGATTGATTGATTTGCTAATTCTTACTGGCGTCGCAACAACGAGGTTATTGACGCCGTATCATTAAAAGGAATTGCAAAGGAAAAAGTCAATTAAAAAGCTATAAATATGTTTATATAAAATCTTTCAAGAGAACTACAGAGAACCCAAAAACACACGAAATACCCATCCAACCTACACACCTATTTCAGATCAATTGTAAACAAAAGTACAAGCACCACAGGCACCCCGCATACTTCCAAATTCTACAGAGTTCTGTCAAAATAAATAGATATTAAAAGTACTAAAACTTTATATATGATAATAAATATTATATCAGTTGGAGGTCAACTTTTTGTACATAAAAATTTTATGAAGTAAAAGACTTGAAAGCAAATGATATACAATAACACATTCTAACACATACACAAACTCAGACATCATGACCAAACTAACCTAAATTTTTTCAAAAAGACCTGCTTCTTGAAGGTAACTAAAAAGGCTATCCTCATTAAAATTTCTTCCTATAATGGTATCCAGTTTAAGATCCATTCCCCTCCAACTACGTTAAAATGACGGTTCCTTGCTGATATTAAGCTGGGACATTCTACAATTAAATATTTTACTGTGAGGGGAACAAGACAATCCTCACAAAATGGTTCAGGGTCATTTTTCATTAAAAAACCCATGAGTAATCCGTGTGTGGCCGATCCGTAACCTACATAATGCAGTTTCTTTCCGACGGTCTTCTAACATATAAAGCAGGGGAGGGTTTGATTACATCAGTAAAGTTCTCTCATTTTATTATTGCTCTCAGTTGTCCAATAAAATTGCTAAACTGATTGTACTGTCTTTTTAATTTCAGGAATGTAGTCTAAGCAAGGAATTGCTATACTTCTTGGATATTTTGATGTAACCTGACTTAGCCAGTTCATCAGCTCGTTCATTTCCAACTATACCAACATGTGAAGGAACCCAGCAGAAGTTAACTGCCTTCTGTTTTTGTTTTAATAAAAACAGCCACTCTGTTATTTCCAGTACCACAGGGTATACTGGATTAAAAGATGCCAAAGTTTCCAAGGCACTCTTGGAATCACTAAAAATAGTAAAATTATCTCCTTCTAAAGTTACAATTTCCCTTAGTGGGTGTTAAAATGCTAAAAGGTTCAGCAGTAAAAATAGAAGCACAACTTGGTAGTGCACCACAAACACTACTGTCAGGGTATACCACTCCAAACCCAACGCCTGCACTGGATTTGGAGCCATCAGTAAAGATTTGCCTAGAGTTAATGCTTTTCAGCATGACAAAGAAATTTCTGTTTAAGAATATCATTTGAACAATCTGCCTTGCAACCAGAAAACCATACAATATTTCACAGAAGGCAACTTCCATGGAGGGAATCTTGAAAATTTTGCTGGAATTACTTTTCCTTTTATTACATTGAGCTCCTCTAAGGCACATTTTACCCTGTATCTAAAAGGCTTTGGATATGAAGCAGACTTTTCATAAATACAAGAATTGCCTTTAAAAACAGTATTTCAACAGGGCAAATTTCTTATCAAATCTAAGGGCAGTTCACCTGCATCCATTAAACTAGATATTGGGGAGGACCTAAAGGCTCCTGTTGCACTTCTAATTCCCCCATGGTGAACTGCATTCAAAGTATCTAATCTTCTTGTGTTTCTGTGATAGAATTTCTGACCCATATGCCAATTTTGAAGCAACCATTGCTTTATAAACATGTAACAAGTGCTTTCTATCAGCCTCCCAATTTGTATGACCTAAGACTTTTAAAACATCTAAGGCTTCATGCATTTGACTTTGAGGCTCCTGAGATGAGCTTCCCATGTTAACCTGCTATCAAAGATAAGGCCTAAAAACTTTGTTTCCTGTACACATGCGAGTCTCTGTCCATTTAAAAACAGATCTGGGTCTTGATGAACCCCTCTGATACGGCAAAAAATGCATTACAACTATTTTGGCAGAGGAAAATTTAAAACCATGCTCAGCTGCCCAACTGTTAAATTCATTTATTACCAACTGAAGTTTTCGCTCTGCAACAGACATTTTAGATGCAGCACACGAAATAGATAAATCATCAACGAGCATTGTTGACATTACATCTTTTGGAATTTTTGAGGCTATCCCATTTATGGCTAAGGCAAACAGAGGGACACTTAACACACTTCCCTGTGGTACTCCTTCCTCTTGTTCTTTCATATTAGACAGAGTACTACCAACTCTGACTTTAAAATAACGGTTTTTAAAAAACTTTAAATAAAAAGTGGTAGTTCTCTACGCGACCCAATTTCATGCGTAAGACTTTCATAATTCCATGCCTCCAGGTAGTATCATAAGCCTTTTTTAGGTCAAAGAAAACCGCAACATAATGCTGCTTGGAAGTAAATGCCTGTCAAATTGCATTCTCCAAGTGAATCAATACATCTGTGCAAGAATGCATACGGCGAAAGCCACACTGAGATGTTCATATAATCTTCTTTGATTCCAAAAACCATACCAACCTAAAATTTACCTTTTTTTTCCATAAGTTTACAAAAACAGAATGTTAAAGCTATTGGTCTATAGCTTGTAGGAACAGATGAATCTTTCCCAGGCTTGACAAAGGGCAAAACTGTCGCTATTTCCCAAACACTAGGGTAATCACTCTCCTTAAAAATTCTATTAATAATACTTAAAATGAAAATTTAGTTTCCTTTGAAGTATTCTTCATCATTTCATATAAAATTTCATCAGGTCCAGGTGCAGTGTTTTTACTGTTGCTAAAAGCAAATAAAAATTTATCCGTGGTAAAAGGCATATTAGATGATTCAGATTTAAAAGAGGTAAAATCAAGTGTTTCAAACTCTGCTAACATTCTCTCCCTGTAGAATGGAGAATTTACGTCCCTGCTTGATATCATTGCAAAATGTTCAGCAAAAACATTGCTTACAGCCTTTGAGTCGGTTATAAAGTCACCTTTGACTTTTAAAACAGGGAGGGGACTATGATTGTACTTTCCTGCTATTTTCTTAATAACTGTCCAGATCTTGGTCATAGGTGTTTTCCAGGTAATTGTTGACATGAAAAGTACCCATGATTCTCGTCTCGCATGTTTTATTTGCCATCTGAATTTGGCTCGAGCCTTTTTAAAGGAGATCAAGTAACATTCACATCGATGTCTTCTGTACCTAGTAAAAGCTGCTCTCATGGCTTTATGTCTTATTTTGCATTGAACATTTCACCATGGAAAAGGCTTTTGATGCAATTTTCCACTGGTTTTTGGGATTGTCTTTTCTGCTGGAAACATAAAAATCATTGTTAAGTAGAACACTGCTTCTCCTATTGTTGGCATATCTTTTGCATCTAGTTCAATATAACTAAGTTCCTGGAAAAGGGGCCAATTTGCTTTATTGATACACCACCTAGGCATTCTGTATACTGGCTCATATTTCTCAGTTCTGATGACAATTGGAGAATGATCACTACCGTATAGATCATCCAACACCTCCCAGTTGAAGTCAATGAATATTATCAGAACTGGTGATAGATAAGTCAATGCATGAAAATGTGCAGTCTGAATGTGAAAATGGGTGGGTTTTGGGTTTTTTTTCAGTACTCAAAAGGTCATATCTGAATTTGTATTGATGATAAGATAAATTTTCCTCTTTGATTTGTTAAAATGTCACCCCAAAGTTCATGTCGACCATTAAAGTCTCCCAATATAAAAAATGATCGGGGTAGCTGTTCATACAAGTGTGTTAACTGTCGTTCAAGCATTGAGTTATTAGGAAGGAGATGCAATGAACAAATTGTGTACGGCTTTTTTAAATGAATTTTGACAGCTACAGCTTGTAATTGAGTTTGCAACTGTATTTTTAAGTGAGCAATATCTCATCTTACAAGAATAGCACTTCCACCGAATTTCCCTGTATAGGGAATTACACAGGGAATTGGGAGTGGATTGCAAAAAACTCTTTATGAGTAAGCATTTTGTTATTGCTTAACATAGTCTCTTGTAGCGCTAAGCATACTGGGTTATAGATATTAATCAAACATAATAGCTCTTCATATTTGGCGCGAAGTCCCTGGCAGTTCCATTGTAATATAGCAGAGAAAGTACCTATTTTCTAGAGGATGATCCCCTGTCCAGGATCGTTTTGTTATGTTTTTTCTTTGAAGATGACATCTGAGTTTTGTGACGGACATTTGGTACAGTTCCAGATGTCGAAGGAGTACTTAGAGGGTCATTTGAATGTACCAAGTGATCACTTGTGATGGTATTTGAAACAGCAGTATCTTTAGTATTATCTTCGACCCTTGTAGTACCTGGTTTATCATTTTCAGCTAGTATAATTTTATTGTCTAAACCAAGCTGAACTGAGTTAACATTTTGTTTTGCCTTAACTTCTACACTTGTTGCTGCTGTGTTGTATGATATTAATGTCAGATGGTGAAGGTTTACAAATTTTTAGTTTTTACTCGTTAACTTTTTCTGCGATGTATCTCCTTTCTCAAGGTGCTTGACTTTTGATTCAGGCATTGTTACAGACTTCATTAGATTCCTCTTGTTGACAATTGTCCCAGCATCCATTTTTTTTCTTTATCTTCATTACACTTTTTGAGATTCAATTTCTTTTGTCTTTCCCCAGTTCCTTTCACTGCATCTACAAATGACTTCTGGGTGTTGAATTTCTGCAAAGTCTTTTGTCTTGCTTCTTTAAAGGTAATGCGCTCTTGAGTCTTGATACAGTGTTTATTTTTCAATGAGATACTTGATACATGATTTATGTGCTGCATTATGGTCTCCCCCACAATTAGGGCAGCATGTTAGTAGTTCACAATTCCATGCTCTTTTCTGCTACAGTTAAAGCATATGGCTGGTTTCATTCTTTCTTTTTTTCTGCATGTTGTAATCAAATGGCCAAACATTTGGCAATGGAAACATCTTCTGGGAGCGGGAATATACTGTCTAATTGGCAGGTGAAGCCATGCAGCTTTCAGAAATTTAGGGAGTCTCAAACAATCAAAG
>NC_087210.1:11433210-11453210 GCF_015104395.2 Macrobrachium nipponense | reverse complement strand
TTCAGCCTCTAGTTTGCACGTATCACCCTATCCGTTCTGATACCATAGTCCCAGAGGATCTTTGCCTGTATGTGTGTGTGTGTGTGTATTAATATTAAAGATATCTAAGGATTCAATAATGTGACTATGGACGAAAATATGAAGCGAGATGGAAGGAGGTTCAACAATTAATAATTAAAAAGCAGAAAATCCCTCAAAAGAGTGAATATTCGAGGGCTGAGGTAAAATGCATACAAAATGGCAAGTAAAGAGGTACCATATTTTCTTTTCTTTCAGTATCGAAGTACCTTGGGCTGTAAAGTAAAATGAGAGCCTACTCGAAAAATATTAAAACGTAAGCTTACCTTTATGTCATGCATGTTCCAAGGTGTGGAAAAATATTAAAGTAGAGACTTGCCAACGATAGGTACAGATAGACAACAGAATTGCTGGGTGTTTTGGGCTTAAGCCCCCGAGACAAAAGTAAAACTAAAATAACAAGGGAGCAGAGACAAAAGAAATAAAACGTAACAAATGGAACCATATCAAGTGATAAAAGAAACTGAAGCACAATTAAAAATTATTAGCCATGCAAGCACAGTCAGAATAATAAACACAAAGGTAGAGCAGAAAAGTCTTTAGTTGATATATGATAAATATATATATATATATATATATATATATATATATATATATATATATATATATATATATATAAATATATATATGTTATATATACATATAATATAACATATATATATATAGATATATATATATATATAGATATATATATATATCTATATATGCTAAATAAATATGCTCATAAGGAGAGCGGGAATTTTTTTTTTATGATTACTCTCCAATATAAATATGTGCATAAGGAGAGCCAGAAAATTTTTTTTTTTTTTTTTTTTTTGTACAACGGTTGTTTAAAAATTCCATGATCCAGCTGAGTGTAACACAAGTAAAAATGGCAACGTGAGATATTCCCTTAAATCTCTCTCTTATAAGGGAAGTTTATGAATTCCCCAAGGAACTGGAATAGTAGGTAGATTGAGCCTGACCGTCATCTTTTACACGTAATAACGTAAGTTAGAAAGTAAGACGTGAAAAGTTCAAATAAACTTTGTTCACTTCAGCGACATTATAACTTCGTTTAGCCTCACTTGAATCTACGCAGTGCAAACGCTTTCAGTGTTAAACATAATACATTCATATAACAGTAATTGGATACAAATATGCAAATCTACTCTTGCAAGATAATTGACGAAAAGAAAATTTTGCGGTCCACAAAATCAAGCCACTGAAAAACTTAGCTGTTCAGTTTGCTATACAAAAAAATTGCGACTGTATACTATATGGAAGGAGAAAAATTTGTTTTTCTTTTTCTTACTGTAGGTTTTTCCGAAGGGAAAGGAATAAACTGGAATGTCTGGATTGCTCCAAGATTAGTTTCCAACCGCAAACGGTCAGAAAAAAACAGAAACAGTGTTTTCTCTTTTTATTTTGCTTAAGAAAGACCCGTTTGGAAAAAAAAAAAAAAAAAAAGACTTTCAGAGGAAGAGACTAAAGTGTTTACTCATTAAACCAGTAAGAAATCATGAGAACAATTCCAAAAATAAAACAACTTCCAGATCAATAGACAATCAGATTCTACAGATCCCTGTGATGTTCTGACAAACTAGTCAGCCATGTAAGAAAACAGCTATGTAAGAAAACGCACCATTATGGCAGAATAAAGGTTGGAAAATTTATAAGTACGGAGGTATTTTCGTCATTTGCGAGTTAACAAATAAGCCAGCCAGCAAACAGTAGCATTAAAAACATTTTAAAAGAGTCAAACAATTCCAGTTGATCCAGAAACGGGTTGCCACCAAAACAAAAAGCCTATAAACTTTATAAAAGTCTGGACGTTTTATCCCCTCGAGCTGACATGAAGAAACTTCTATTTCATTCGTTTTATATCGGAATCCCAGCAATTATAAAATGTCCTAACAATAAGAATAAGACTGCATTTGATTTGTTACATGGAAAAATCTACAATTTCTTTCATATTAACACGAGAATTTATGCCATCTGCCTTTCATATGCAGTATAGCAACCATGAAGGCTATATTGTCTCTCTCTACAAGAACATTATGAACTTAAGTCGCGTAAGACAGTCGTTACATAAAATACTGTTTAAGTCGAACAGTTTTACCAGCTCGATTGCACTAAAGACTTTCAAATAAAAAATATCGCTCATAAAAATTGAATACATATCGGCACCAGTTTTCTATTCAGTTTATAAAATTGTTTAGAGAAATTCAAAGGGATAAACGAAATCAAGTTTTCTTATAGTTTTGTAACTTACATATCCCGATTTTTATATGGATGTGAATATTGCTGTATTAGAACTAGCAACAGTTGCAGTTCTGAAAACAAATAAAAATTCCCTCACTGAGTGAAATTATCTTACAATCCGTTTCAATATTTATACTTCATTGCATGCAAAGATTTTACATTTACACATTTTCGTCATCCTTAACGAAAGGTATCTGTTTGTATTTCAATTTTGAAGAGTATATGTAATATATTTCTGACTTGTGTTTTATACATAAAAATGGAAGACAATTTTGTTACAAGGATCTATGAGCAACAAAAATCTTCATTATCAATACAAGTGCTTCGTTTTATGTATTATTTTAAAGGACACTAAGATGACCCCAGTCCAATCGGATTTAGTTACGTTTAATGCTTATTCAAAAGTGAAACATCAGAGGAGACAGAAACCTTTCAAAAGATGAATATGAGAGACTAACGAATTAAGCAACAATGATAATGGAAAGGGGGATGCTTAAAGATAATTGATATCAGGGAGGGCAAAGAGGAAAACATGGGAAAGGTTCGGGGTTAGTAAGAGCAGATCACAACCATGTTCAAGTCAAATACAATTATCGGAGAAGGGATTCGCTCTTTATGATTTAGACAAAAGGACTCCAACAAGGCTGAGAGAGAGAGAGAAGACCCGAGAGAGAGAGAGAGAGAGAGACGAGAGAGAGAGAGAGAGAGAGCTAATTGGGTGGTTTCAGGGATCTCTGGCGTCACGATATTAATGATCATTGAAACAGGGAAGAAAAGAATAAAAGAGTGAAATTCAACGAAATTTGGACAGAGATGCCAAGAATGAAGACTGAGTATAACATTTTATAATTAATGGGACAGTGACAATCTCGAGAGCACACCACTTGGAAAACTGTGTATAACACTATTAAAGCTACATAACCCAAAAGCACAGATGACTAGAAGGGCATAGGAGTACATGAGACGTGACAGTAGGTGAGAAGAACGAAACTAATTCGAGAATATATCATTTAAGAAATGAGCGTTTAAAAATAGTGGCCTTACAAGGACACCTACCTACCGATCTTGCAGGAAATGAGCAGGAGCAGAGTTTACAGTTGTTATATCTCTACTGTACCGCATTTGCTTATATAGGTTTTGATTTAAAACTAAGATTTGCTTAGAACAATCCCCATACGGTTGATATCTCTTTGTTTTTGCTTAAACAAGGCAGGGAAAAGCTGAAACATTTCCATGACCTATGCTATCCAGGTAATAAAGTTTGGAAGAACAAAACAATAATAACTGAAACAATACAAGCGATGTCCTGATTTTCCTAACATCCACAATGCTAATAAAAGTCAGAATGTAAGAAAATATATCGTAACAGTACATCACTGTGCCTTTGAAATCGAAAGAGGTAAATTGGAAAAGGAAAACAGCAGCACACGATAAAAAAGAAGAAAAAAAATGCCTGGCGTAATTAGTTTAATGTGAGAATCCTTTGATTCAAAAGAGAGCTTGAACACGATTATGCCTTTTAAACCTTCACAGATTCTCAACAAATCCCGTAAAATTGTTTAAAATTAACTACATTCCGTAAAAACTGAGAATAAACGCGAGCATACACCATCTCTCACCGTAACACTGGTAATAATAATATCTGCTACGGTCTTAAAACCGTTAATAATAATAATAATATAATAATAATAATAATAATAATAATAATAATAATAATAATAATAATATGATAATAATAATAATAATAATATTTCGAAAGCAGACCCTCTCGTAGGCAAGTTTTATTAAAAAAGGTTGCTATTTTTCTAGTGACAGCTTTTTCTCTGTCGCGGTTAGACTGGCGAACAACGCGCCAAAGGGCATGGTAAAATTTGGTTGAGTAATTTTCAGTGTTTATTAATGCTTATACAATGCTCTCTCTCTCTCTCATCTCTCTCTCTCTCTCTCTCTCTCTTCTCTCTCTCTCTCTCTCTAACGCGACGTTTCGTCCAGATCTACAGGACATTTTCCAGGATGACTGCTGAGGGGATGAATTCCATTCGCGAGTCATTATCTCGTGTTTGTTGCGGGCTCTCAAGTACGGTCTAGAGAACCCCTGGGGCAGGTTGGATGTGTTGAAGCAGCAACCATATTTAATAATTAATAATAATAATAATAATAATAATAATAATAATAATAATTATTATATTATTATTATTATTAATTAATTATTATTATTATTATCATTATTATTATCCAATAATATAAATACGGTTACAAAATTCTGCATAGGACTAGGAGAGTTTAAAAAGTATCGTGAATGCTTTACTAGAGACATACTTGTCCCTACCACTACACCACAACCAATTTCTTTCAAAGAACATTCTGACTGATGAATAAGACTGCACCATTACGGTTCTTGTAAAAATAAATAACCTGAATACGAATTTTTCCGATATGTTCATGAAACACAAAAGCCCATGATGAGGACGTGAGGGTTATGTTCAAGATTACTACTACGTCATTAATATATAAGTCATCTGAAAGTGCTTCTTCATTGGAGTAGAGTGCATGAATGTAACTTTATATGTTAAATGATTTCGGTACAGAAAGACAGGGATAAGGGTAAACTCTTATATCCCACATGCGTGCATAAGGATCAATCTTTGTAGGAAATTTGGTACCAATCTTGCCAGCCGTATAGAAGTTGCACAGAGAAGTTGAATTTAACAGGCACACTTATAGACCGACGGACAGGCAATAAAACTTCATCTATATCAAAAACGGCATGTACATCTATCATGATAATCTACCTTTTTAGCAGATTTGTCTAAAATTCATTCTAATCATGATAATTGCGATGATAAGGAAAATGCCATAAATGCTTATGGACAGAGAGGCATACAATCTAGTCGAATATCTGTAGCTTTTTATTTTTCCCAGAGGGATTATAGGGCAGAGCACGATGCTGTGATATCCATTTGAACCAAATCGACTTTGCTGATCAGTCAATATATCTTTCAAAAGTTTTTGATTTCATTTCTGAGGAAAGTTATAACTGAATAACAGACCCCTGAAATACACTCATTACTTTTTACTATGTGCAGGTATCAAAATGCCGCAAGAAACAAATGTAAAAAGAAAAAAAAATATTCTAAACAGACACAAAAAAGGACAACACTATTTTTATTAATACAATTATTAAGAAACTGAAATTAATTTGCATACACTGTATTAAAAAAAAATCTCCCTTTATTTAGGGTACAGAGCACAAAAACAATATAGAAAAAATAAAAGAAAAGAAATATTGCCTTCAAGGTGTCCCTGCATATCAAAGCAGAGTAATGAATAAATGAGTAGAATAGGAAGAAGGAAACGAATATGAAACAAAAAACTAGAGCGACTGTGAATAATAAATGAAAAAGAAAAGAAAACAAAGCAGAAAGAAGTTGCATTCTAAGTGGGATAAAGGGAGAGGAGGAAAATGTGTATACTAAAAAAAAAAATGTAATAAACTTAGATTGAATTATAAAAATGGATAAACGACCATAATATACGAGGTTGAAAACAAATCTGAATTCGTCTTAAACATCTCTACGTCCTCACACATACACAAACATATAAATATGTGTATATGTGTGCGTGCATGTATATGTATTAATTATTGTGTACGTGCTCTTCTTACTAGAATAATCTCACCTTACAAAAAATTAAATAAATTCCTTGAAACAATGATAGATATATATATATATATATATATATATATATATAGTATATATATATATATATATATATATATATATATATATATCATGATAATAGGCCAAGACTTGACACAACAAAATAACTAAGTTAAAGTATATGCCATTATGACATACTGTTTCAAACCTCATAGATGTGTAAATAAATGAAAACGGACAAGACACGTGCCGCAATAACACTTGAAAAGTAAAACAATTTTGGTCTAAAAATAGAATATATTTAATTTTCTTCTAGAGTAACTAATATGAAATAAAAATAAAGAGAAAAAAATGTTAATGCTGTATCGATGGTTACCAAAGAATCTATGTTCTTACGTGCATAAAAATATATGTATGTATGAATATATGCATTTATATATGTATATATCTGTATGTATCTGTTTGTATAGATATGTATCTGTTTGTATAAGATATGTATCTTTGTATATATATGTATCTGTATGTATCTGTTGTATAGATACAAACAAAATAAAAATAAACAAAAAGTACCGATACATACAGTGGAACGTGTGGAATGAAAAACTACCGACGTGAAGCCTTACTACCATTGCGTAGGATGAGAATGTGACAATGCTGTGGAATTTGGGGTCCATCCTTCATTCATCAGTTACAAAATTGCAGGTCTTATTCGTCTACGAGGGTGCGTAAGACCATTGATTGTGAACGGCAGGATGGGCGCTCATCACAGACGCCACCAACAAAGAACTATTTTCCTTTTTGCTTTCTGTCTCCTTATCCGGGAACTGCCTGGCCATATCAAAACTTCCATAGTTTCTACGTTGTCTGAACTCATTATAGCCATCATATTATTGCTCAGTGATTAAAAACATCGATGGTAAATTGTAATAAAGTTGTCTAGTTTACGGTGCACGCACTTGTGTCCAATGAATACTGTATATTCCGAGAGCTGATCGGCTCACATGTGACAGTAACAAAAGCGGTGGTTGGCTGGTCTACCGCAATCCATATTAATCACCATTAAACGCATAATAAGAGGCCCTTATAACGGATCTCCAGAAAAAAAAATGGTGCGTAAAATTGGTGTCCAACAGCGTGGCTTACAACATTGTTTTCGGTGGCAGACATTTCTCATTGTCTGCGAACACTGCACATTAACGCGTTAGGAAAACACTTGCATTAACAGCAACTTCCTACCATAATGGACGCTGCGTATGGGATTTATATGCTACACTTTTATCGAATGTTTGAGGAAGCGATTCTTCAAACATGAATTTCGTTGGAGGTGCCGCAAACCATGTTCCTCGATAATGGCTAAATTCACACTTAAAAAAAAAAAAAAAAGAAAAAAAAATGGTGAGAGAAAGGTCGCTAAACAATATTAATAATAAGAGAAAGTACATCGATGAGGAAGGTGATGAAATACCGACGGTGACTGAAAGTATATCTTACCCTTACTTATTTGGCTAGGCAAGTTTCAAAGAAATATAAGTTCAAGTTGGCAAAATAAGAGGTTTGAATGTGTCAGTAAATGTAATCATAAAACTAGTGAGTTTGATAAACAGCATACATGGAGAATAGGGATGAACTGTGTGCTATGACTAAAGACAAGGTGGAAATAGCAGATGGAGTATTTATATAACAGGATTGGGAATACTGCCACTGGGGAGAGGTTCGGATTGGATAAAACAGTAAATTGTACGATGGGATTTGAGAGGTTTCATGCAGGAAAAACATTTGAAATGTAATTAATTGCAGACAGAAAAGCGTCAGCGATGAATAGTGCACAAAAATACAAAGGGTTTATTATAGTTTGAGGACATCATTTGTAAGAAATTTTCTGGATGACTGGAAGATCCTGAAGCGTTGTCATGGTAATCGCCTCTATAGCAAAGAATGATAAGTTAAAGGAAATGAAAATGCATCTTCTTCGAGTAAGTCTGCAGCGAGAAGGCATTTGCACACGTGTTGGAGGCGCCTGTTCTCATGATTATTCTAGAATCGCTAAGTGGGATATGGAAACTCAACAGGCGCCGACGTGTCGCCGCGTATTATGATATAGACAGATATATATATATATATATATATATATATATATATATATATATATATATATATATATATATATATATATTATATCAGATATATATATATATATATATATATATATATATTATATATATTATATATATATATATATCAGATTCAATTGCCGTCCTGAATTTAATTAGAAAACCGAATGAAGCGATAGCTACGGCTTCAAGGACTACTGTCCCTTTTGGAATTAGCCGAGTGGTCGCGGGTTCGAGAATATTTCCCGGAATATCTGATGGAAAGCGTGAGGAGGACATGTCGAAGTATATGAAAAAAGATTGAATGGTAACTATTTCCATATTGAACTTCTCAGGATAACATTTGTGCCTCGCTCGAATTATAATTCTGTGATATTTGTCGCTGGTGATGAGAGTGGCCGAAGTTGTAAGTAGTAAATACATCATAAAAAGAAGCTTAGATTTCACATTCATACGTTATGATATATTTTTACACCAATATCAATCTTGGCAGTATTAAATAGGCATAATAATGCCTTAATCCATAATGATTGAAAAGTAAATCGCTACAAATTAGCATTTTGCTTGTGTGTCAGTGTGTATGATTACCTGCGCATGTATGTTTTTGTATAAAGAGAGAGATGAGAGAGAAGAGAGAGAGAGAGAGAGAGAGCATGTTCGCGTGATGAGGAAGCATCGATGCGAGGAATTTGGGAGCAAGAGAGATGTGAGGAGATTTGCGAGAATGTTCCCTCAAGAAATCACGAAAGCAGTGTGAAAGTCGGGAGAATTTAAGAAATGTTTTCGGTATTTCGTTTTATGAGTCACTAAACTATTTTCGTTTATTTCCATATTAAAATAGTGTTCTTTTTACAGAAAACTAAAAAGTAAGCAGGAGAAGTGACCATTGTTATTCATAACCAATGGTCACTTCTCCTGCTTACTTTTTAGTTTTTCTGTAAAAAGAACACTATTTTTACTGGCTTTGTCTGTCTGTCAGCCCTCAGATCTACTGAGGCTAGAGTGCTGCAAGTTGGTATGTTGGTCATACACCCTACAAGCTTCAATATGAAGTGCAGCTCTCCAGCCTCAGTAGTCTTTATTTTATTTAATGTTAAAGTTAGCCATAATCGTACCTGCACAACATAGGCCATGACCGAGTTTCATGGGCAGCGGCTAAGTCTTATGGGCCGAACAGAAAACCGATTGAAAAAGCCTAAGAACAAACTGAGCCTCATTTTTAACTTTTTTAACTCTTCATTGGGAAAAATTTATCACACATATTCTGTTACTACTAGTACTGCTAGCTACTGTCACGGAATAAAAAGTAAATATAAGCATACACACACACCTGACACAATCTTCTTTTTCTGTCACTAGGACTTTTTACTTCCTCATTGCGATTACTCCTGCTTTTAATATATTGTCCTATGCCCTTATACCCATAAAGCTTATTTCATCTAATGGCCAATCTGTAGGTTTTGCATAACATCTAGCGAAACTTGATAGTAATTGGTCCTCCGATTGCATAATGAAAATAAGAAACACAAGTACTATAAGGTAAACTAATAATGAAATAAAAAAAAAAAAAACTTATAAATACATTAAAAAAAAAATGTTTGACCACCATTTACATTAGCGGATTCCTGAGGTTTCTATGGAAGACTAACACCCATTGTCTACATATTTAGTTCTTAACACCTTTCCTTACTACATTAACTAACCTTTTAGTCCATCCGAATACTAAAATTTTGTTTAATGAATTAACTGCTACCTCTGTCAATCCTATCTCGATATTGCTCTACCTTTAAAAACATCACAGAAAGCTTCCTCCTTTTATTCATAGTGTTTTCACATACCTTGTCAAAACCAAAGCAGCTTTTCCAACATCAATTTTTTCTTTTATCTATATCCACATTTAATCACTTTTCATTAGAACCATATCAACATATTCGAATAACAAAATCCTTATCATGAAAATTCAAAGGAATTCATAAACCTTAGAAAACGAGCGTTTACATAGAATAGGATTATGTGAAATAAGGTTCAGCCAAAAACTTATGTATATTGTAGAAAAAAAATGAACAACAGGAGAGTCTAAACAAAGAAAAGTGCAGGAAAAAAAATCTCGTTTCGGAAGAGGAAGGCTTAAAACAGGCACAAACCAGTTTTCTAAGAAATTACCGTCAGGCTGAGCAACCAGAGAGCCATTCAGGAGGAAGTAACAGGGGAGAGAGAGAGAGAGAGAGAGAGAGAGAGAGAGAGAGAGAGAGAGAGAGAGAGAGAGAGAGAGAGAGAGGATGAAGAAGATTATTTTGTCAAGAGCCGGTGAATTGTTTTGATTATAAAGAAATAGTGAAGTACAATAGCAATAAAATAAAATAACTGTCAAGTAGCATGATATACACTAGTAAGTTTTTCACATACTGCATCATGTTTTCCAAAATTATTGTAATAATAATAATAATAATAATAAGAATAATAATAATAATAATAATAATAATAATAATAAATAATAATATTCACAGAGATCACGACAGACACAGGTCAGACACCAACTAAAGAAATGCCAAACTGGAAAGCCCCAGGTCCCGATGAAGTCATGGATACTGGCTCAACAAAAACTTCAAGGCCCTACACCCACGAATAGCAGAACAACTCCAGCATTGTATCTCAAATCCACCATGCACCCAAATGGATGACCACAGGAAGAACATCCTTAGTACAAAAAGACAAGAGTAAGGGAAATATAGCCAGTAACTACAGGCCTATCACCTGCCTACCAATAAGTGGAAGTACTAAACAGGTATCATCATGAAAGGAAAAGGGATACAACTACCTAGAGGAGACAACACCATCCCCACCAACAGAAAGGCTGCAGAAGGAAGTGTAGGGCACAAAAGAACCAGCTCCATGATAGACAAAATGGTAATGAAGAACAGTAGGAGAAGGAAAACCAACCTAAGCATGGCATGGATAAGACTACAAGAAAGCCTTCGACATGATACCACACATGGCTAATAGAATGCCTGAAAATATATGGGGCAGAGGAAAACACCATCAGCTTCCTCAAAAATACAATGCGCAACTGGAATACAATACTTACAAGCTCTGGAATAAGACTAGCAGAGGTTAATATCAGGAGAGGGATCTTCCAGGGCGACTCACTGTCCCCACTACTCTTCGTAGTAGCCATGATTCCCATGACAAAAGTACTACAGAAGATGGATGCCACCGTACCAACTTAAGAAAAGAGGCAACAGAATCAACCATCTGAATGTTCATGGGACGACATCAAGCTGTATGGTAAGAGCATCAAAGAAATAGATACCCTAATCCAGACTGTAAGGATTGTATCTGGGGACTTCAGGATGGAGTTTGGAATAGAAAAATGCGCCTTAGTCAACATACAAAAGGCAAAGAAATGAGACTGAAGGGATAAAGCTAAACACCAGATGCGGGAGGTACAAATACATCAAAACACCATAGATGAGACAGGATACAAAATACCCTGGGAATAATGGAAGGAGGGGATTAAAACAAAAACCAAGAGAATGAAGGACACGATCAGGAAGAATATGTTGCAGAGACTCAAGGCGATACAATCAAGTCAAAAACTCAACGCCGGAAATATGATAAAAGCCATAAACACATGGGCAGTGCCAGTAATCAGATACAGGCAGGAATAGTGAATGGACGAAGGCAGAACTCCGCAGCATAGATCAGAAAACAGGAAACATATGACAACACACAAAGCACTACACCCAAGAGCAAATACGGACAGACTATACATAACACGAAAGGAAGGAGGGAGAGGACTACTAAGTATAGAGGACTGCGTCAACATCGAAAAACAGAGCATGGGGCAATATCTGAAAACCAGTGAAGACGAGTGGCTAAAGAGTGCATGGGAAGAAGGACTAATAAAAGTAGACGAAGACCCAGAATATACAGAGACAGGAGAATGACAGACAGAACAGAGGACTGGCACAACAAACCAATGCACGGACAATACATGAGACAGACTAAAGAACTAGCCAAGCGATGACAATTGCAATGGCTACAGAGGGAGAGCTAAAGAAGGAAACTGAAGGAATGATAACAGCGGCACAAGATCAGGCCCTAAGAACCAGATATATTCAAAGAACGATAGACGGAAATAACATCTCTCCCATATGTAGGAAGTGCAATACGAAAAATGAACCATAAACTACATGGCAAGCGAATGCACCGGCACTTGCACAGAACCAGTACAAAAAGAGGCATGATTCAGTTGCAAAAGCCCTCCACTGGAGCTGTGCAAGAAACATCAGCTACCTTGCAGTAATAAGTGGTACGTGCACCAACCTGAGGGAGTGATAGAAAACGATCAGGCAAAGATCCTCTGGGACTGGGGGTATGGTATCAGAAAGGATAGGGTGATACGTGCAAACAGACAGTCGTGACGTTGATTGAAAAAGTCAAGAAGAAAGTATCACTCATTGATGTCGCAATACCATGGGACACCAGAGTTGAAGAGAAGAGAGGGAAAAATGGATAAGTATCAAGATCTGAAAATAGAAATAAGAAGGATATGGGATATGCCAGTGGAAATCGTACCCATAATCATAGGAGCACTAGGCACGATCCAGATCCCTGAAAATGGAATCTAGAAAAACTAGAGGCTGAAGTAGCTCCAGGACTCATGCAGAAGAGTGTGATCCTAGAAAACGGCACATATAGTAAGAAAAGTGAGGACTCCTAAGGAGGCAGGATGCAACCCGGAACCCCACACATAATAAATACCCCCCAGTCGAATTGGAGGACTGTGATAGAGCAAAAAAAAAAAAAAAAAAATAATAATAATAATAATAATAATAATTGGGAAAAACTGTCTATCGCGAGAGTATATATAATGCTCGAAGAGGTCCGCAATAATATATCGGTATAAAGGTTCGAAAGCTTTGTAAAGGGTTTTTAAATTATACACGAACTCGCAATATTTTTTATTATTGTGGACCTCTTAAATATTATTAATAATATAAGTGGGTAGTCCGGTTTTAAACAGGTTCTGTATTAAAGAAAGGCAGCATCAGTTGAATTGATTTAAGACAAGGTCTTTTCAGTTCTTCTTACTGCTCTCTTTTCTTCAAGACAAGACTAAGGCTTGTTGAATGTGGTCGATATATTATATCTAAAAAAAGTGTCAGTGAACCGACTGACTAATACATTTTCAAAATGGAAACATTATAATAACTACTTATAATCTCTATGTTTTCAGTCCTGAAATAAATACCAGGATGATATCTTCCTCTCTCTTTATTCATAAATATTGGAAAGAGAGCGGTTTGTTTAACTTCTCATCCAGGATTTTATTTAAAAATTGCATATTCCCTCAATATCTGTTTTGTGTATGGTTTACTCTGAGTTTGTTTCTCCACTTGACTGTAGCAGCAAAGCAGTATCAATGCAAACTAAAGCATTTATAAATGAACTTCAACTTCGGGATTTACAATAACGGATGAATTATCTTAGCAACCGTTTAACTTTGACTTTATGTCCCAACAATTATGGTTATCGAAACAGAAGCAGCAGCTTAAAGTAGTAATGACTATTTACCCACCTACTTACATTCAGCTGAAGATAAAATCTTCATATACAAGAAAAGCCCAAACAATGTGTCTTGTTTAAATATGAGATTGAAACTGAATTTTAAAGAATTTATTGGTTATCCATTTAATGGCGAATTCTCCATAAAAAATTATTTAAGATAAGTAAAAACTTAAATTACTTATGCATTGTTAAAAACAAAACTTGAATATAATGACCATCCTGAAAACCGTGAAGAGTTCTTTAAAACTACAATCAGTAGGACGTCAAACAACAGTTATTAAAAAAATTTCCAACTTTTAATACTATAAACATATGCACATTGTCATAATTTTGAAATATATTAAATATATATATATATATATATATATATATATATATATATATATATATATATACTTATATATATATATATGTATATATATATATAGATATATATATATATATGGATATATAGTATATATATGTATATATACATATACCCATACATATACATAGATATATCTATATATATATATATATATGATATATGATAGTATAGACATATATATATATACAGAGACCATATTATATAGATTATAGATATATATATATATATATGTAGATGATATATATATAGTATATATATAGATATATATATATATATATATACATATATATAGATATATAGTATATTATATATAGATATATATATATATATCGATATATATATAGACACACACATATATATTTTTATATATATATATATATATATATATATATTACATATATATATACATATATATCATACATATATATATATATACATATACATAACATATATATATATATATATATAATATATATATAGATATATATATATATATATATATATACACACACATAATATATATATACTATATATATATATAGATATATATATACATACTATATATATATATATATATATATATATATATATATATATATATATATATATATATATATATATATATATAGTATGTATAGGCAAATGATGAGTGGGAGAGATAGGGTGGAATTTTTTTATTACTGACCATGATGATAACAGAACAATATCGAACTTTGAAAAAAAAATGTTTTGAGAATAGATATATTCAAAAATCCTCATGTATTTTCTGAGCAGTATGCTCCCTCTTCAGTGTGAGACACGACAACCTAGTGTCTCCACACTGAAGACGGACCATGATGCTCCGAAAATGGATGTGGATTTCTTAATTATATTAATTGTTCTCCGATGTGTGGTTTTTCATTCCTGAACAATTTACAGCTCTGCGGAAATGTCAACCAGTTTTCATTAGTTTGAATTTTCACCAGTAGCTATTTTGCCATTTTTATGCTGGATAAATCAAACAAACAAGTAAAAAATACTCCGAACAACCGAGGGTATTGTACAACGTACAATGCTGTATGAAACTCTCTGCCACGGCCCATGAAACTCTCAGCTGCGGCCCATGAAACTTTCAGCCACGGCCTGGCAGTGGCATGGGATGTTGGTACCTATAGTGGTGCCAAACGCACGATCAGGGCTAACTTTAACTTAACATAAAAATATATACAGAGGCTAGAGGGCTGTAATTTGGTATGTTTGATGATTGGTGGGTCGATGATCAACACTTCAATTTGCAGCCCTTTGACCTCAGTAGTTTTTAAGATCTGAGGGGAGGGCGGACACAACATGTGCGGACGGACAGGCAAATAGCCATCTCGATAGTTTTCTTTTGCAGAAAACTAAAAGGGTTATAGCAGTAACTTGGAGCTTCTGGTATCAAATCGAATGTCTAGTTGAAGCGCTCAAAATGCAGCCAGAGTTAGATTTCTTCACATCCACACTTGACAATGTTACTTTCCCGCTTTACCGCCTTGAAATTCACACCAACAACCGCCTTGAATTCACATATTCCTCACCACAAATGCCAGACAACTGGAATCAACTGGCAGCAGAGAACTCACTGTCAGACACCCAGTCATCTTGACGAATTACTAAATTCCTCCTCCTTTAATCAACAGAAAATGAGCAAAAAACAAAGTAAGAGTTGGAAACTGAAAGGTAAAAGACTTCTTAGGTTAAATCCCTTGCCTTAGACGAATTCTAGAACAATTTGATTCTAATTATACTCTTAAGTTAAAGCTTACTTGTGTGCTTCTTCGATATTTTGTAATACATTTTGTTTTTTTCTTTTTAACTCAATAATATGAAACTACTAATTTACGAAGGAAACTATGCAGATAGTTGAACACAAAGAATGTTTCAGCAAATGCGAAAGACCATATAAATTATTTTTCCTCCCCCGAGAAATAAAGCCTTTATCATTTATTAATTTCCCCTCATGGAAAATCCTTAACTAATCTGCCTTATCTCTGCAGTTCCCCTCTCATTTCTATTCAGGCACAATAACGTTATTCGACTAAATATAATAAAGATATATTTATTTATGACTTTCTGTTGCTATAGCTAATATTATGGCAAAACTACAAGCAACTCTGTTTATATGCAATCAGATTAACTATTGTAGCATTACGGTGAAATCTCGAAATTCTACAATAAAAACTTTTCATTATTCAGAACAGCAATGCGGTCCCAAAACAATTGTTCAACGCCAAACTGGTTTGCATCCATATTTATTATTTTATTATTTTCAAACCCACCACACTATGCACAGAAAGAAACATAAAATACTTAACTGATAATACATTCTATACGAAGGCATTGAAAAAAATGAACTGCCTCCAATCAACAACAGACAGGAAATATATCATGTATCATATTATATTAAAAACACCACATACAATGTTGCTGCAGAAGAGGCTTTCATTCTTATAGTTATTAAAGATGAGGTTTCTTATCAAATACATGTTCATTAAATGTACTATTTACAAAATTTTCGTCTTAGTTAATCTTTTAAGTAAAGAAACTTTACGGGGGGGCCACCTAGCGTTATAAAAAAAAAACGCTTTATTGGTTTAAAAGCTGTATTTTGTAATGTACCTAACAGGTAAAAATTGGTAAGGGTGAAAAACGATCCCATTTTTTACGCCCTTCACCTCTGCAGTAAAACATAAATCCACTAGTATATGGTATGAGATACAAAAATTAAGACAGAGGCATCTATTGGCCAAGAAAAGAAGCATACTTACGAACCTTGTTGCATATTTCTCTTCCGGTCCAGTAGATGACATCAACTAGCGCTTTTTACAGTTTTCAAAAATGGGGAAAGTTTTAGATACATTATATATATGTATATATATATATATATATATATATACATATATATATATATATATATTATATATGTATATATATATATATATATATATATATATATATATATATATGATTATATATATATATATATATATATATATATCTATATTACAAATGTTAAGGGATAAATGTTAAAGGGAAACCAATATCCTTGCCAGTAGATAATGTAGAAAGACAGACACCACTAAGGATTCCAGGTACCCTTGTATAAGCAGATTTCTGGAAAAAAATGAAGGAATTCGATGTTCAAACCAGACCTGCACTGAAAAAATTCTTCGAGTTATAAATAACAATGCAAGCGATTTATGTGCAAGACATAGTGTGTTCCTGAAACCTCTTTAAAATATTATACTCCTTGAGTCAAAGTCTTTCTCTTTGTAATATACTGGAAGCGACTGCAACTGTATGATTAAATAACCTCTCAGCAATTCTAACCATTAATAGCATTACTATCTATCACCAGTGAAACCTATATAATCTACCCGAACCTCTCTCTCTATATTTTTGTGTCTGTAGTAAGGGCACAAAGGTCATTATTACAATTGTCTAAAAATTTTCATTAAACTGCAAAATGAATAAACACAATATATCACTGACAAACGTCAGAAGATTTCGTAATCTAAACGGTTAATTTTACTAGCAAGCAGTTACTTTTACAAGCACCATTCCCCTATTTTAGGTCTTCACCAAGCACTGATATGGCTGGGAATCAAAACAAATCTGCTCTCTCAGTCGGATCCTCAGATGCATCACGACGGCGAAGACTAAAACTCCCTTAGGTCATTTTTTTTAGCATAACAGACGTCAATGGATTTCATTTGTATGGAATGTGCAAAGCAACGCAAAGTTCTTGTTACAGAATCATATTAAAAAGCACTGCAATAATGGCATTAATATATATATATATATATATATCATATATATATATATATATATATATATATATGCTTAAAAATCACAGTATATGCACGTGACTTCATTAAATAAGCGAATACCACAGGAAAATGATAGTCAGAAATCCAAGCGCTTTCGTCTTTACTAAGACATTGTCAAGGAGCTAATGAAGTACAATTGGAGAGAAAGGTCTCAGGTACACAACAAGATCAAGAATACCAGATGGTTAATTGTCAAAAGGGTAAAAATTAAAAGAGATAACCCAGGATTATCGGATATCACACTTTCACAAACCTAAACAGATTTGACCGTAACCGAAATTACAAAGTATTTTTACAGTCCAAACATGTAAAAACTGAATATTAATTTTGTTGCTTATATTTATCTACAACTTTTTCATTATGAAAGCATCAAGTTTAAATACACAAATACTTAAATTTAGAACATTTCTATTATTTGATTTGATGAAACAAGATTCAATGATATTCCTTTTAACTGTGTCATTACATGGGATTAAGGCTCTTGCTTGATTCCAGTTAATAGGATGATCTAAATCTCTCATATGTACGAATAATGCATTCGATATTTGCCCAGTTCTAAAAGAATATTGGTGCTGTTTGAGACGCTGAGAAAGAGATTTACCGGTCTGTCTGTAGACTTTATCACACTTTTTGCAAGGAATTTCATATATGCAGCCTGGAAGATCTTTAGCTCCTTGACAATGTCTTAGTAAAGACGAAAGCGCTTGGATTTCTGACTATCATTTTCCTGTGGTATTCGCTTATTTAATGAAGTCACGTGCATCTACTGTGATTTTTAAGCATATATAGATATATATATATATATATATATATATATATATATATATATATATATATATATATATCTATATATATATATTTCTATATCTATATATATATTATATATATATATATATATATATATATATATATATATATATATATATATATATATATTAAGTGCCATTATTGCAGTGCTTTTTAATATGATTTTGTAACAAGAACTTTTTCGTTGCTTTGCACATTCCATACAAATGAAATCCATTGACGTCTGTTATGCTAAAAAAAAAAAATGACCTAAGGAGTTTTAGTCTTCGCCGTCGTGATGCATCTGAAGGATCCGACTGAGAGAGCAGATTTGTTTGATTCCCAGCCATATCAGTGCTTGGTGAAGACCTAAAATAGGGGAATGGTGCTTGTAAAAGTAACTGCTGCTAGTAAAATTAACCGTTTAGATACGAAATCTTCTGACGTTTGTCAGTGATATATATATATATATAGATATATATATATATATATATATATATATATATATATTATATATATATATATGCTGTGTGTGTGTGTGTGTGTGTATAAAAGCATTAAGCTACAATGTCATTTAATATCCAATTTGCTCTACCTGGGAAGTAATATAAGTATATATATATATATATATATATATATATATATATATATATATATATATATATATATATATATATGTATATATATATGTGTGTGTGTGTGTTTTGTGTGTGTGTGTGTAGTATATCGAAGGGGAATGACAACTGATAAGTAGTTGGTTGTCTCAGAGCTTGACCCGCCGTAGGCGAGCACTAATGACGTTCAGTGACGCCTTAAAATTCAACTATCCGACTATCAAGAGAGGTATAAGTTGATACCGACTTTGCTGTACCTACAGATCCCCGTCCAGCGCAGGTATTTGATACGACGCTATAATCGATGCATAGCAATCTACGTAACCAGCATTCTAAAAAGAGCAGCAAGTGATACATAAAATAAGTTTAATCAAGAGAAACAATTCGAAGCAGTTAAGGAATCAAACCTCAAATCCATCCCAACAATTGATATGCACACTTTTATCTTTACAGAGAACAACTAGCCAGATATAAAAAAAGAAAGGAACAGGGGACAAGGAAAAAGGAAAAATCATACGAAACCAAACTTGATTCTGGAACTTAATCACTCTCTGACAGATAGCCTTTTTTTTTCACTTCCTTTGAATAGAAAAAGATAAATAAATGAAAATAGAAACTATCCACAAATAAACATTTTGCGTTACGGTAAACCATCGTGGAAAATCTTTCGAAAAAGTTAGCCTTCATCACTTTTTAAAGTCTTACTCAGAAATTGCTGGTCT
>NC_087210.1:11425710-11428210 GCF_015104395.2 Macrobrachium nipponense | reverse complement strand
GAACAGCAGACGGAGAGACAGAAGGGCTGACAAAGAGGCATTTTTCAATGTCTTCAACTGAAAGGAATGACAGACGAACCGCGACAAAACCTGAAGGACTGGAATGCAATAAACACCTTCCTTCCGCAGCCCCGGGTCTTTTTCACAGCGAAGTTTTATGGCCTTTGGTCTCTTGCTTCCCGTCTTCCGTTTTTTTTTTTTTTTTTTTTTTCAGAACTTATTTTTTCTTCGTCACCTTCTCGGGATATCGGGAAATGATGATTCTGGCATCCTGGAATTATCATGACACGGCTCCAAGACCTTCTGGAGGTGGGGGAGATGAAGGTAGGCATGCACGCTCCACACTCATAAATATGCAATGCATGCTTAAGCTGCTTTCTATCTCTACTTTTCTTTTTTAATATTCATATACATACACATCATCTTACAAGTAAATAATTTTAATTTTTATATAGTAATACTTTCTGATTATTATATTTATATACAGTCAGAGAGTATTGTTACATTACATTGAAATTATATATACCTGTAAGAATATGTGTATGCATATGAATATGAAGTGAAAATGGGAGAGACAGAAAGCAGCTTAAGCATGCAATGAATATTTTATGCGCGTGCATGCATACCGTAAACAGGTTATTGGCGCTGATTACTGGCTGAGCTGTCTTGAAAGTATCTCTTTCAGTTTAAACAAAATAAAACGTACTTATGAGGCCTAGTTTTTCTGCTTTGTATTATTTGGTCTTTGCATGGCCACAAAAGTATAAAGAGTATTTAACTGATTTTTCTCTCCATTGTAGCCTAACTTTCTTAACCGGAAACAGTGGCAGACTATCCTCAACAGAGAACCGGAAAGGATTTGGATAATCGGTTGTTCAGGTAGTAATGATAGAATAAAAAATTAACACAATAATTCTTATTCGATCTTTAAACTCTTATCCTAATGCACACTCTACTGTTCTGTTAATACTAGACAGGCGACGTGGATGCACGGCAAAAAAAAAAAATGCTTTAATGAAAGAAATTATATCTGAGTATTCTCTTTATCACTATTTATTCAGTTTGTTACACGAGACTGCAAACAAACACAAACAGTATGAGAGATTACAAAAGAAAGAAAAAATAAACAGAAGGTTATAGAAAGAAAGCTGAACGCTTTCTAGGAGATACTGAATTCCAAAGTATTTCATACTCTACTCGGTATCTGGAGGATACAGGCCTTGGTTACTGTCTCGTTTGGGTACCAATATTATGTGTGTAAGTATATATAGCATGCAGGCATAATTTGTTGCAAGTTAAGGGTATAGCAAGGTATCTTAATTGTCTTATTGAATGTGTAATTTTTATGATAATTATATCATCCCACGTCCTTTTACTAAACTTTTTTCGTGGTGAAATATGCGCTCATCTATTTAGTATTTCCAATTTTTTCCCTCAAGCTATTTTCTATTCTCATCTGTTATTTAACCTATCCATCTTAAACACCGTTTAATACTCACGGAATAATAAATCCGTGAGAAGACCTTTTACCCTTTTCTTTATCCGCTTACCCTCTTGTTTTACTCCGAATTTCTATAAATTTGATTAATTATTTCACATAAAACATTGTAGAAACCTAAAAACGTAAAATTCAGGAGGAATATCTTTAGCTCAATAATAAGCTGGACTTCACCATCTTGAAATTCCTTTGCCCTTGGATAGTGCAGACGGTTTGATTAGGGTTACTAAATATAAAACGTCGTGGCTTTCTAGAATAATAATGTTGGCAGTAATGTATAAAGGAAACGGAATGTGAAATCACTTTCAGGCGAAGGATATTGGTTTACATTTGCTTTTGAAGTATAAACGTCTTTTTTAAAGGAGTTATCTGTGAGTGTAAAAAATCATCTTATCAAACATCAATCATCTGATTAATCCGATCTTTGATAATGCAGCTTTATCTCCGACAATTCTGATACAATAACTCTTTCCTCATGATAATTTTTTTTGTTACATAAAGAATTAACGATCCGTCACCGTACAGTTTTATTCTGATTCACAATTATAAAACCAAGCAATATTGAGCAACATGTAGATCTGTTTTTGGTGACTATGACAACTATTAACAGCCGGTGTATGAAAAAAGAAAAAAAAGAAAACCTATACAGTATTCATCACGCGAGCACAACAAAATTCCATTTCTCAGAACATCCATTAAAATGTGGGTCACCCCACACAGATATATATATATATATATATATATATATATATATATATATATATATATATATATATATATATATATATATATATATATATATCTATATATATACATATATAGTGTATATGTATATAAAGGGGTTTTACTCATACTTAAGAGAATCACTACTGGAATTTTAGAATTTTAGAAGTTCAAAGTAAAAAAAAATCGAGTCTTATACTAATTTCAACAATGATTGTATTAAGAGCAAATATACTACATTGCTTTAAATCACTTTATTACTCATTCAAGGCTCTCGCT
>NC_087210.1:11406325-11415210 GCF_015104395.2 Macrobrachium nipponense | reverse complement strand
GATAAATATTGACATTGCTATGCATACGTAAATAATTAACTGAATTATTATACGTTAAGCTTTCTGTCGATATATATATATATATATATATATATATATATATATATATATATATATATATATATATATATATATATATATATATATATATATATATATAAATATATATATATATATATATATTAGGGCTGTTGCCTTGTATAATAAGGCACCCTATGAGGTAATGTTAGACTTGCGATAATCTTACGCTAAGTCGGTTGGTATTGCACTTCCATATTCATGGGAGTGTCTTGGGGTTTGTAGATCACTTACGAAGTCGGTATTATCTTCTTTGGTTATTGACGACGATGTGTTAAACTCATGATGATTCGGTTATGAGGTGAGGATCTAGTAGAAACCACGAAGTACAAAAATACTTATATTATCTGAATTTACATGGTGAAGATCAGGTATGATTGTACAAGTCTTCTAATGACGACAGCTTGATCGCTTCTGCCAATGATGATGGCTAATTCTATTCTCTCTACATGATAAAGCTTAGGTAAAGAGGTACAGGTCTTCTAATGACGATAGCTAACTCTATTCTGCCTGTTCTACATCTCGGTTACAAGTCATAAAGGAGCAGACAGTAGTTCGAACATACGAACATACAATCAGATGACATAGTTACATACGAACATACAATCAAAATGAGACACGCTACAGATCACGTTGGCCGCTTGAGCTATAGGTCACGGTGTTTGTCTCAAGCAGGAAGCTTGGACTAAAGTTTATTAACAATTGAATGACTACAGGTGATGGAATGTTATCTTAGCCTACTTTTATTGTATACGTCATCTTTAGCGTCTCTAGTCTGATCTCATTCCTGCAAGCAATCTGGTTGACGTCTTTAGTTTTAGTCTTTTATATATATGGACTAACATTCCATATTTTTATTATGTAAACACTTACATTAGCTCGGTCAGCTACGAAAACCAACCACTGAATATTACTCAAGCTTGACTTGCTTTTGACTTATAGGAGTGTGATACAGACACTATGTGAAAATAGAAAGTACTTATAAGTAAAAAAAAATTCATGGTGTACACAAATACAGATTCAAGTAATAAATTATTAGACATAATATGCATATGATATTCGTAAATAATAGTGATCACGTGATATATACTGATAATCGCATAAAACAAAGATTAACATGATAAAAATCATATTTTAACTGATAAAAATTTCATATATGAATTGATAAAATTATTAATGTTTATGCTGATTGATTCGTTGATTTTTATGCTAACTGTTATATATCTGATTCATTAATTCATATACTAACTCATATATAACTGCAGATATTGGTAAGATAAAAGGTAACAGATTGATTATAGGCTACCTGATTTGTTTTATACATATGTATATGGATTCATATAATTATGATTAATATATGTGCACTTTAAATAGATTCCTATTGCGTACACACAAAGATATATTTCGATTCTGTTATTTATGATCATTTATATATAGATTCCTAGTGCATACACGCAAAAATATATTTCGATTCTGTTATTTATGATCATTTATATATAGGATACATGATACTTTATATATATAGGATACATGACCGAGGTTATACTACTTCACATTTAACTAGCGTTAAAACAACTTTTCGTCCATTACACAGTTCCAGACAACCACCTATAGCCAAATGAAATGGCCAATTTCACATGGTTAAAACAAGGGGAAAATTGTCTGGCGGGGTCCAACGTTCTATTTCGGCCTCATACTTATTCTCTGCATCCTAAGCCACACGATTACGTTCGCGATGAATAAAATCATCCCCAGCACGAGTCCTTCGCCAGCAAAGTAGAGTTGAATATCCTTCGGGTCGTAATTGTCGGAAGTATGTCCCTTTTGTAGTCGATTTCCGACAGCCGCCGGAGCGTTCCGCATTAAAACGAGATTAACGACGGAATACGGTGTCGGTCGAAGAAGTCCATGATGGTGCTTATTCCTTTCACATTGTAGGCGGTTGTTACTTGACTGCCGTCGTCCGCAGCGACGAACGATTTTTTGAAGTTGCGATGTGAAACTCTCATACTGCAGGATACTGTAACAGGTTCCATTAATCAGCCTGCAAGTGAAATTATACTTGTCACAAGGGCAGAGTAAATTCAGAACATCCAAATACAGGGGAGAAGAAAGCCATTTTGAACCAGACTTAACCCACATGAATTCGCTGATATTTGTGGAATTCAAAAGAGTCAGCTGTACAAACTTTTTTATCCATGGCATTAACAATGAGTGAACCTATCCAGGTCTATGATGACTGTGAAAATATCCATAATTATAAAAATAAACAGATATCAATACGAATCCCAAAGAAAATTCGATATTGCTGGTAGTAAATTACTAGACAAAGAAGTGTGAAACGGAGCTGTTTTTTTAAGATTGCCAGGCAACATAAGAGTCAAAGAGAATATTAATCATGATTCTGTATTTCTCTATGCTAACTGAAATTAAGTTGTGATAAAATCTGATCCTATGTGCCCCTAACAAAAGTTTCATATTCAATTTTCTCGCGCGCATCCTCTGAGGTTAATTTTTAAACTTTATTAATAGGCTAGAGATGCAACGAAAGAACCCACTATGCAACTAATTTCTATATAAACTTTGGGTTTTTTCAAGAAAATGTGACATTTTCCCATGAATGTGAATTGTGATAGACTAATGTTGCAAGTAAATTTTTCACATCCATGACTTGATACTTCTTAATGTCTATGAGGTTCAGAAAAAATTAATTCATTTTGTTGTTATAGAAATTCTATTTGCTTATTTTGTTTATTAATTTTAAAATGATTGCAATCCTTAACTAAAGTTGCATTGCACACACGGATAAGAATATGTTATGTGGTATGTCATGTGACCTATGAACCACATGTGAAGTTCATGAGCTAAGCATTCCTTTCTCCAGTCAATCTACTTCGCAAGCGGAGACGACACACAGATGAAGCCTGTGTAAACAGATTATTGAGGTTAAAAGGAACAAATGCTGATACGGCAATGATGACGTCGTCACTTGGCAGGAGATTGCTCTCAGCCAGTTAAGAGTTACATGACTTGCTGTAATTAAATACGACTTTAGTATTTTCAAATGATATATATTTTTTTTAATTCTCTACCCACATGAGAAGAATGTCTGAAAAAAAACAGTACCAAAATTGAACAATATATTAGTTTCATGTTGGAAATCTGCATGATTGTAATAAGTGTAATTATGTTAAATTAAATATTCCTTATTCAAACTAATGAAAAAGGTTTCCATACAAATTCTATATATATTATTAGCCCTGTATAAGATTCATATAGGATTATTCCATAGATAACATTTTCACTTCTAGACTTCCTGACTTTAAAATCTCTTTTATTTTATTTTATTTATTTATTTATTAATTATTTTTTTTTCATTGACTACGAATATAAATCACCGGGACAGACAATATGTCAGTAGGTTTTGATATGTGTTTGAACTTTTAGCTTATTTGTCATTACTAAAGCGTTAAGTTAGAGTTCAAATCTTTACGCATATATATTTGGATATTTAATTAACCTATGGTTACGTTTTGCTTATTGATTTTATCGTGATTCCTTTTTTTTATTACAATTTGTAACCCTTCCGACTTCTTACGGAGTGTATTATATTGACTCCACTTGTATCCATATTTATTTTATTTTTTATATTTATTTATTTATATATATATATATATATTTGATAAATTAATGGTTGGCTTGAATATGTGGAAAAGTGTTCTAGCGGCGTACCGTATAAGGCTACTTGCGGCATCAATTCTATAGATACAATATATAAATGATAAAGGTATTTAAAACCGCGAGAACCGCTATAATCCAGTTCGGATCCAATATCACGAATGTAACTCGTAAGACATTGACACTTTTTTATTTATCCGTTATTCTGTCAAACCGATTGACCCTGGGTGATAAAATAAATTATTGGTTTTCTTAATGGATAGGAATTCACACAACGTGTTAAGGAGATTATTATTGATTTACACCACCCGAGTCAGATTATCATGTGTTGAATTCCATGTTTACTGATTTAGCACTCATAAATATTCCTAACGCACTCAATTGCGGTATTTGTTTTTAGTGCTATTAATTCTATATAACGCGTCAAGGAACTATTAACACTAAGAAGTGTTTATTCCCTCTGTCAGATTCGTAATTCTGTTAATAATTCTACGTATATTCTTTCAAGGATTGATTTGGCACAGGATAGGCCCTTAAACTGACAGGTGTCTTAGTGTATCCCTTGTTATCATGACACGTGTTACAATTAGTTATGTGCTTTTTATATCTGTAAGCATCGTAGGCCAGTAAAACAGTGATTTGGCTTTCTGTGACATAATAAGGAACCCTGGATGACGGAATGCAACCAGTTTATGACGATTGGTATGAAAGAGATTATTATTACTACCTGGTCGTTAGTCACTTGCTGTGTTCTTCGGGTTTTCCTTGTCACGGACCTACATATAATACTACATTTGATTACATAATTCTGATACACATACTTTAAATATACTTTTGCTTTAGGGTTTCTGCTCGAAGTGTTTATTGTTTCTGCTTAGCCGCTGACCCTGTTTCCGTCCGAAGTGTTTATTGTTTGCTTATTGCTGCTGACTCTGTTTCCGTTCGAAGTGTTTATTGTTTTGGTTATGTCTGTTGACTCTTGCAAGTTCAGTTTGTAACAGTTCTGCGCTCCAACCCAGATATTCAATGCTCGCGATCTCTTGGGTTAAGGAATTTTCTTGTTTAGATACGGTTTTAACAATAGGCACGGATGTTTCTATATTTTTTAGTCTAATTAATGGTTCTTTGCAGTATGGTGCGGGATTGCGGGATAATGCGTCAGCTATGATAATTGCTTTCCCAGGTAGACATCTTATCTTGGCTCCAAAGACCTGAATGATCATTTGTCACCGAGTTCCTTTTGGACTGTGATTAAAGCCTTTGAAAAGCTCGGTAAGTGACTTATGCTCAGTGAGGACTTTAACAGGATAGCCGTAGATTATGAACTTGAAATGTACTAGTGAGTTAACGATACCTAGCCCTTCCTTGCCTATTACTGCATATTTACTTTCAGAGGGCTTTAGTTTACGTGAATAAAAAGCTATAGGGAAGAACTGTTTATCATATTACTGAAGTAATACTCCTCTTACCCCTTGGTCTGAGGGGTCTGTTGCAATAAAAAAAAAAATTCCTTATTTAAATCAGGGATTTTTAAGTTAGGTGAGCTGCATTATTCCGCTTTTAAGATATCGAACACCTGTTGATGCTTTTCAGACCATAATAAATCTACTCTCTTCTTCGTAAGATCTGTTAAAGGAGCTGTCATGATTGAAGAGTTACATATTTACATACGATTGTAATACCCACTACAGCGCAAAGTGCTGTATCCCCCTTTTTATGTTAATAGGTACCGGAAGTTATGAATAGCCGACACCTTACCATGGACTACTTTAAGACCTTGACTAGACACATAAAACCTAGATAAACATGTTCGGTTTTTAAAAAACTCACATTTAGATATTTTACTCTGAGATTATTTGTCTTTGTCTCTGTAGCACTAGCTCTGGTTTATGTGAATGTACTTCTAAGGTATTAGAAAAGATTATAAGACCACCATATAAGCATGTAGGGTATCCCCTAAAAGTCTCCAAACACTATATTGTAATTGGGGCGCAACGTAAGCCGGAGGCATACGTAAAAATTAATAATGTCCCCTGAGTGTGCTGAAAACGGTGTATGAGGTACAATCACTTAGGTAATGGTGTCTGGTAAAAGCTTTTAAGTAAGTCCAAGCTGGTGAAAAATTTATTCTAACCTAATAGAGATAAGATGTCGTCGGTACATGGCACTGGAAACTATCGGGAGTCGTTTCCTTGTTTAAGCGACAGACATCTACGCAGATACGCCAAGTCCGATCTTTTATGGCATGACGTTTGAGGGAAAAATTATATGGGCTTATTTGATTTCCTAATGACTCCTATTACTAACATTTTTCAACTTCGTCATTTATCTCTATTTTGAAATTTCATTGGGGTTCTACACGAAGGTACGTATATAGCTTTATGTTTGTCCTTAGACCGTATTTTGTTTTCAATGACATCCGTTTTTCTCCCTGAGATCACTCGCTAGTGGAGAAACTTCCTAGTATTCAGGTAAAAGATAAAAAAAATTTCTGCTGAATCACCTCTGCTTGAATGACTTTACGAATATTACTTTAGATAGATTATCAGAGAGATTCATGTACGACTGGTTGGGCGGGATTAAAAATTAGCAACAATAAAAAATGCGATATTTATAACTTCCGTATCCACGATATGTATACCTTTGAGGATCACTAGATTTAACTTGTTGCTGCTAGTCAACCGTGTCTAGGGCTTTGTTCGGGGAAATCGTTATATTTCAGAGTGTCAGGAAGGATTAAAATTTCATTTCCCAGCAAAGTCTTTTTACACGCACTAAGACATACGAGGGTGCATGCTTCTCGAGATTTTGCGTGCAACTACGACTGCGGTTGTGGGAGAATTCTGTTGGGTCATTTGAACAATGTTACGATTTATGAGACAAATGTATAGTTCCTTTATATAAGTTATTATTTGATTAATTGTCTCTTCTTTTTTTTTTTGTTCAAACTGATTTTAATATGTTTGAAGGTTTATAGGATTTTCCTTTGATAAACACGCCTTATTTTGCAGGATGTAAGATAATATTTTGTATACCCCTAGATGGATCTTACAGTTACACTACATACAGATCAATGTTTTTTTTAACTATAGAGGTATCTGTAAGCACTCGCTTATCCGGACTTCTCATTAGGGAAGTTCGAACAACAGACGGTGAGTCCGTAAATACAGGATATTACGTGTACTAAAGAAATAAAACAAGATATTCTAATTTTTATGGCGCGTACAGTTGGGCTTAATCCACCACTACTTATAATAACTTATGTATTTAAAAAAACGAGAACCTGCTCTGATTACTTGATACAGTTGTGTGATTCCTAGGAAAAATCCTTTTTAATTCAAAAAGATATTGGCATGTATGATCCAACATCGCTTTTCCCCACTCTGCTAGAGTCGCTTATTGTGTGGAATTTGCTTTGCTTTGAAAACTCGGCAGATTTGACTAACCTTGACCGCTTGACTGGATGACACAATACCCAAGTGCTTTTGCACGATTTGTTTGTTTCTGAAAGGGCTACTGTTACCTATTTCTTTTTGTAATAATTAGGATCCTTCTCTTTATTACCATCGACAACGTATGGTATGTTTTTAACATTATGTTGCTGCTAGTTATGTATAAAACAACGAACATATGAATGACTAACTATAAAGAATTGAGCGATTACTATTAAAATAAGTTATCTCTACTGCGTTATCGTGTACCTGCTGTTGTTTACTTCATTCTTTGCTAAAATTTGAAATAGTGAGGGATCCTGGTCAGCGCATTTAGCCTAATGAAAGTTTTTTATAGGTATGATATTCCTTGCAGTCCAGCCATATTTTTAAAGTTAAGTTGAGTCATTAAGGTTCGATATTTTATATAACTCAAAAAACTCAAGGCTATAACTGCGATCGGGACTTTGCAAAGGAGCATTTATTGTCATAACCCGAAATAGTGTTACCTCTAATTTATATAGATTTGTACGGGTGTTCCACTTGTTTTTTGTGTGTTTTCTAATCACTACGGTGCTTAACGACCCTATCCATGCATCTGTATAAATACAGACGTCCACTGCGTAAACGCATATTCACTGTTTAATATGATTTGATATGTAAGGGATTAATAATCACCCAAAATGATAAAATTAACATAGTATATGATTATGATATTTCAGTAGAACTTCTGGAAACAGACACTCAAAGATAAAAAACTCGCAGTAGCGAAATCTCAATGATGTAGATAATTTCTGTAAAAAAGTAAGATTAAGAATGTCTCGTAACTTCAGCCACAGGAATAACGAAATTCGACCTGTAAAGGAAACACTCAAAGTTACTCCAAATGAATAAAAAATTGTACTTAGCTTGCTTTTGTGGGAAGTCACGGTGTTCCGATAACGACACACGGCCTTGGTCCTCCTTCTCTATTTAGCGGATGACCTGGTTTTTGGCTTGAGTTTCCCCCGTGCGCGTTGTTTCGATGATTCGAGCCCTTTAAGATCCGATGCTGCAGACGAGTTCGGTTTGTTTCTTGAAGTGCCGGAAACGCTCACTAACGATGTTTTCTTGAATGATTCTAATGAGAGACGAAGCTTGCGTTGCCGTAGGAAAAGGACACGTCGGTTTTGTTTCTTGAAGTTATTCACTAAACGATGATACTAAGTTGCTTGAAGAATCTCTTGCTTTCGTCAATGTTGAAGAGTTCTTGTTGTTTTCTGAAGTTGCTCACTAAACTATGATACTAGGTTGCTTGAAGAATCTGCTGCTTCCGTCGTCGTTGACTTCTTATGATACATGATTTATTATTCTGATTTTTCTTCGTAGGACGTTGTAGAGTTCTTCTGTGACGCTGCCAACCACTTTTAGGCGCGTACAGTCGCTGCCACCACTTTTAGGGCTGTTGCCTTGTATAATAAGGCACCCTATGAGGTAATGTTAGACTTGCGATAATCTTACGCTAAGTCGGTTGGTATTGCACTTCCATATTCATGGGAGTGTCTTGGGGTTTGTAGATCACTTACGAAGTCGGTATTATCTTCTTTGGTTATTGACGACGATGTGTTAAACTCATGATGATTCGGTTATGAGGTGAGGATCTAGTAGAAACCACGAAGTACAAAAATACTTATATTCTCTGAATTTACATGGTGAAGA
>NC_087210.1:11398825-11403825 GCF_015104395.2 Macrobrachium nipponense | reverse complement strand
AGAAGCAAAACTGTAGCACAGAATTGTGCATGTGGCCCAATTGAATTCTCTCTTTTGAGCGAAGCAATTTTTGAAAGTGGAGAGTTGCCAGAACGCCAGAAACGTGTACAGTAGAACTGAAGGTTGTCGTCCGAGAGTTTTCAAACCTGTGTTAAATATTTTGGTCAGCTGTGTATTGTCCAGCTTACCTTCTGTCACCCACCCTTTATTCAGTGGCTCCTGTGAGGAAGAAGAAAATAGTTTTTTATATATGCTTGTCACCAAGAAAAGAAAATTATAACTGATTTTTTTAAAGCTTGACTAAATATGTGAATAAGCATTAACTAAATATTAACATTCAGTGATGACAGGAGAGGCATTTAGTGTACACGGTCGATTCACAATTAAATGTCACATGTAGGACGTGACACTCAGGTTAAATAACCTAAGCATCACGTCCTTATGTCTCCGCGTAACAGTCTGTTTACGTTTCCTTAACTGATTATATGTTCGTAATAACAATTTGATGGATGCAAATTCAACAGTTGTTTGAGGTACTGTTTTATCAACGGTATGGGAAGGTAATTAACCATTGACAATGTGTGAAGTTCTAGTTAGCTGTTATACATTATTTTCTACGATACCAACATAGTTTACTACGTTCATGATTTATTACATTTACTTTTTCAACATGACGAACATTTAAATTCCGAGTTAATTTTGTTCTGATTTTTTTTTCATTTTGTCATCATGCCCCTTTCATATTTTTCATTATAAAAGACATTGGAAGTCGTAATTTCTATCATTCATACAAATCTGGTGTTTATCTCAGCCTCGGGAGCTACCGATATACTATATATATATATATATATATATATATATATATATTATATATATATTATATATATATATATATGTGTGTGTGTGTGTGTGTGTGTGTGTGTGTGTGTGTGTGTGTGTGTGTGTGAGTGTGTGTATTGGTAAATTCCGAGGCATGAATAATAAACAAAATCTGTAGGAATGATAAGAATTACGACTTCCAATGTCTTTTGTAAAGAAAAGTATAAAACGATCGTTACAAAAGAGTGAGGATTCCAAGCGTGTTGCCACCTTCCTATTAACGATCACCATTCACAACAGGGAAAGACCAAAGTACACAGTAGAACTGCCCAACGTGAAAACAGCCGTTTCCTTTTGTTAGGGAATGGACGTTGACTCTGTTTGTGGTAACAAATGGAAAGGAAAATGAAGAGGCAAAGGGAGGGCCTAAAACAATTAAAGCGTTGTAGCGAATTAACACATTATAAAACAAAACCACTGTAATGCATAATATAAACATTCGAATATTTACGCAGTTGTTTTTGTTTGAATAAGGGAAGAAATGATAAAATGTAAATGGAGATGAGATCATTGGTGTAATTCCACTGAGATGAGGTTTAAGGAATTAATAATGAAGATAAACATCTGACCGTAATGATACTGTTGATGAATGTAATTGCTAATCACGTAAAAGCTCTTCGGATTCCCGAAGAGAGCAGTTGTTTGTTTTAAAGTGGATGAGCATCAGTGATGCCTCCTATCAGCTGTGCCACTACTTACATAACTACCCTACTTACTGCAACAACAACAATAACTACTACTTCTACTAATGGTGATGATGATAGTGAAGATAGCTTATTATTAGATTAAAGTAATTTCATTATAATTTGTTAATTATAACTTGTTAATAGTTATGTCCAACCTTTTGATCTTAATTTAGTTTAAGTTTATTAATAGATAGCTAGTAACGTTTCTCGTATATTTAAGCTCTTTCTTAGTTTGATGAACTCTGTAAGGGAGTCATATGACTTTGCAGTTTTGCTTTGTATTTCTTAGGGGTTTTGTTTATCACCTTCTCCCTCGGTATTAGTGAACTACTGAAGTGCCTTATTAACGATCGTTGTTTTTTCTCTCTTATGAGCCGTGTTGACTCAGAGTTAGTTCGAGTTCCTCCTCACAGCCTGACGCTTTGCCACTTAATTAATGGCCACTTCTGCAGTTTTTGTACGGATATATGGATCACGGCTTCTTTAATCCTTCGCTGCCCTGTGTGTGGTCGCTGGTGTTTGATCACCCGTGGCATTCGCCAGCCATGCCCCTTCCCTTGTTCGTCGAAAGGATTCCGAACGAGTTGGCCCGTATCTTTTTTGTCCACCCGGGGTGGACAAATTGGTTTGCAGGGCTTGGGTGGCTATGCCATGTTTCCCTACTACTATCACCCGGGCGGGAGGACAAACAAGATCAGATTCCATCGGATAGTATTGTTATAGATAAATTCAATTAAATCTGTTAACCACTTTATGAGATATCTTCAACAACTTCAAAATTACAGGTTTCGTTTTCGGAGGAACCTGTGTATTATAATCTGACCAATAGCAGAAATGATAGTTGGCGGTCACAGCATATCAGACACGGGTTGGTACGTCATCTCAGAAAAAAGTAGTATTAAACGAAACACTTACTTTAGTTAGTTAACTGTTGAAATATACAAGGGATGTTAAGGACAATACAGAGTCGTAAGAAGCAACTGTGCTTTGTCTTTCTTCATCACACGTCATATAACTTTCAGGTTTAAGCAGTGTAATTTACTGCACGTCACGTAAAACAGAGTTTGAAATAAACAATACAAATTCGGTTTAATTTCATCTGCCGTTTAAGACTAGAGCATAATCTAAAAATTACACTTTCATTCTTTTAACTTCTAGATAAGTCTTTAAAGCAAGACCATTGCCTGTAAAAATCATTATTACTCCCTGCATCGTTGTCATTCGTATACCTGATGACATAGCCATTTCTTTTTTACCTTGTTGTTTTCTGTTACTTTATAAAATATGAAACAAAATGTAATTCCTGGAGTCATGCACAATACCCACTCTCAAGGAACCGTTCCTTTTAAAGATATGCATTTTCCACTAACTATGCACTACTACTACTTCGCTACGATGTTCACCATTCAAGGGTATTTGTGCCTCATGTACTAACGAACATTCCTCTACGGACGCTAGGTCGATTATCATTTCCCTTTTTTTGAGTGCTAAAAGCCCGTATTTTTCCTTAAGATTTTTTCCCTTTTACAAAACTCAACAGATATATCGGTTCTCGTCTGTTTGTATGTCAACATTTTCCATCGCTACAGTTTATATCATTTTTGTCGATTCGTAAACATAAACAAAAATAGTATTTCCATTCTCCTGGTCTATTTCATGTCCATGCTTTTTCCAAATAAAACGAGGCAGTGTGTTTACATTGTATTTCTCGCATGAATGGAAAAGATCAGTACATTTTGCATGTTTTCAATTGGATGTGTAGAATATTAAGTTTTATATCTTTTGAATGTCCACAGGCCCTACTCAAAGTGCCATTAGTTTGATTCATCGCCCTATGTGTATAATTCACAAATCAGGACAAACTAGCAGAACTCCGAAATGAACAGCTCCCCTAAAGAAACATTGCGGTTAAAGCCTCTACACAAAACTATGAAAACTAATTAACGTCCATCAAAAGGTGGCTGTGGAGTGAAGTCGCAGTTTTGTGTGCATGATAAGAGGAACCACTTTATCGGGTGGAAAATGCTTTCATGTTTCTAATGTTTTAATGGAGATGCCTAACCTTACGCTATATAAAGAGTGAATGGATAGGGTTTTCTTCTTATTATGACAGTATCGAAATGAAAATCTATTGCCAGCTGAGGGATATCCTTCGTATCAAGCTTGTGCTTTAGTTGGTGCTATTTGAGTTGTTAATGATTGTATGTGGACAAAAAATATTTGCTAAACTTAAAATGAAAATAAGAAATAATATACGTGTAAACATTTCTTAAAGTAATTTGGTAGCACCATGCGTGTTCATTGACATCTGGATTATAATTAACTTTGAGAGACTGCCATGTGTAAGTTATTCAACAACTTCAGAATAGAACAAGAATTGAAAGATGTATTGTTATTCTCGAAGGGTTAATAATTGTCTTCTAAAACAGATACTGAGTAACTGGATGCAAATTTCAAGTCTAGTCCTGCAGGTTGGTAAACTGAGAGTGAAGGAATTTTAATATACGAACGTTCATGTTATAGTAACGTAGACAAAGAGCTATTTGTGGAAAAGCCGCCCTAACAGCTTCAGCGTGGAAAACTACCTATACGTCTTTATAGACATATGCATATGGTGTATATATATATATATATATATATATATATATATATATATATATATATATATATGTGTGTGTGTGTGTGTGTGTGTGTGTATATGTATATAATATATCATATAGATATATATGATATATATATATATATAATATATATATATATATATATTATATATAATATATATATATATCTTATATATAATATATATATATTATTATATATCATATATATATATATATATATATATATATATATATATCTTAATAGGTTTTGCCCGTCTTGCAAGCTCGCCTGAAGCGAATACTTGAGTTTGCATGCAATTTAAATGAAAGGCTAATTGTGTGTGTGCGTTTTTCATTAGATTACTTTAAGAATGGATATGAGCTTTCATTATTGTTTCATGGATGCATACATTACATGCACTAAAAAGGATAAGTTTGGTTTTATGTGGAAAAATTCTGGCGATAATAGGAAATAATAATGATGATAGCATAACGTATGATCAATGTATTTCTCAATGTGATATTAACCATGAAAACTAGTTTCCTTTACTAAGTTCTTTGTCTCCCAATGATACCGTGGAACCCATTTCCTTAACAATCCTTCTAACTTTCCTCTTACCTTCTTTCAAGAGGCGAGACACGGACAATCTTCATGGTAATGAAATGGATTAAGCGGTATTGTTCATTCTAATGAGATCCATAAATGGTGTCATTATTCCCACACTTGACGCTGGGAGCTCTCTGATACGACTTCATGCTGTTGCAATTTTACTTATTATTATCATTATTATTTTATTTATTTTTTTTTTTTGGCTCTATCACAGTCCTCCAATTC
>NC_087210.1:11373825-11393825 GCF_015104395.2 Macrobrachium nipponense | reverse complement strand
TTTTCTTTCTTTTGTAATCTCTCATACTGTTTGTGTTTGTTCGGAGTCTCGTGTAACAAACTTTGAATAGATAGTGATAAAGAGAATACTCAGATATAATTTCCTTCATTAAAGCATTTTTTTGCCGTGCATTCACGTCGCTTGTCTTGTATTAACAGAACAGTGGAATGTGCATTAGGAAATAAGAGTTTAAAATTCATATAAGAATTATCGTTTTAATTTTTTATTCTATCATTACTACCTGAACAACCGATTATCCAAATCTTTTTCTGTTAACTGTTTAGGATAGCGTGCTGCTGTTTCCGGTTGAGAAGGAAAAGGTTAGGCTACAATGGAGAGAATATCAAATAAATACTCTTGATACTTCTGTGGCCATGCAAAGACCAAATAATACAAAGCAGAAAAAACTAGGCCTCATAAGTACGTTTTGTTTTTTTTAAACTGAAAGAGATACTTTCAAGACAGCGCAGCCAGTAATCAGCGCCTATCTCTGTAACCTGTTTACGGTAGGCATTCACGCGCATAAATATTCAGTGCATGCTTAAGCTGCTTTTTGTCTCTCCCATTTTCACTTCATATTCATATGCATACACATATTCTTACAGGTATATAATTTCAATGTAATGTAACAATACTCTCTGACTGTATATAAATATATAGTCAGAAAGTATTGCTATATAAAAATAAAATTATATACTTGTAAGATGATGTGTATGTATATGAATATTAAAAGAGAAAAGTAGAGATAGAAAGCAGCTTAAGCATGCATTGTATATTAATGAGCGTGGAGCGTGCATGCCTACCTTCATCTCCCACCACCTCCAGAAGGTCTTGGAGCCGGGCCATGCATAATTCCAGGATGCCAGAAGCATCATTTCCCGATATCCCGAGAAGGTGACGAAGAAAAAAAACAACGGAAGACGGGAAGCAAGAGATCAAAGGCCATAAAACTTCGCTGTGAAAAAGACCAGCGGCTGCGGAAGGAAGGTGTTTATTGCATTCCAGTCCTTCAGGTTTTCTCGCGTTTCGTCTGTCTTTCCTTTCAGTTGAAGACATTGAAAAATGCCTCTTTGTCAGCCCTCCTGTCTCTCCGCCTGCTGGTCTCTCTCAGGAAGGCAAAGCGATTAAGTAATTGAACTGAAGGATGTGAAAATATGTCCTTTCCTTGGGATTTTTTTTCGTTTTTTTCGATTTGAAGGTGATGGGACGGTTGTAGAGGTGTACCCAGAGAATTGAGGAACACAGGGAGGTCGCCTTTAGTTTCACTTCGGTATTTTTTTTCACTCAAGATATAGGGATGCTCTTCACAAGTTTTTTTTGTTTTAGCTTTATACATACATACATACATACATATATATATATATATATATATTATATATATATATATATATATATATAATATATATATGCATGTATACGTATGTATATATATATATATATATATATATATATATATATATATATATATATATATATGTGTATATATGTATGTATATGCATATATATATTATATATATATATATATATATATATATATATATAATATATATATGTATATGTACGTTTATATGGTATACTATATATATATATATATATATATATATATATATATATATATATATATATATATATATATATATATATATATATAACAGAAATCAACGATAGAACACCCATTGAATAAGTACCAACTATAACTATGTTACATTTAGTTTACAAATGAATCGGTGACATAACAACAGCTGAAATTGCAATAATAGTAAGAAAATAAATAACAACAATATTACTTTTCATTTCCCCTTCTGGTGTATGCTTCGGGAGTCTCCACTTTAAGAGCTTTCTTTATCCTCTTATTTATGTTCATTGCTTTCTCGGCATTCCTAATGGCATCGTAATGTAATGATATTTTCTCGAGTATTAACTTTTTGATATATGCCTGTGTTTGGTTACGTAGTTAGCCTTGTCGCTTGAGAGAGAGAGAGAGAGAGAGAGAGAGAGAGAGAGAGAGAGAGAGAGAGAGCATTTGTTCATATTAGAATATTATAATTAAATGTTTCTGAACACTTGTTGTATAGGCAACTGTACTAAATGCATAATCTTGCTATTGTACTTTCTGGGTAGTAGCCGTTTCTAGCATGAGTTTGTTTCTGCGTCTTTTATCAATTCAGAGATTAAGTTAACAAACACTGGAAGACTGAAAATGTGTCATTCTTATGACATAAAGGTTTTGATTTCCGAGACGAATCTTTAAATCCATGATGTCAAGATTTGACGAGATTTTATTACAGAAAGATTTCCTGATATTTTCTTTTTTCTTTTTACGATTGAACTTGGCAGTTGTTGTTGACATATGATGTTCTAATCATTAATGTTTACCTTCATCTTGCCTAATTATAAGAAAACTTTTATAAATCGAGGTTTGCGTCCTTAGCAGTGCTGATGCGGAACGATCTGATCTGGGTGCATGAGTATCTGCAGTGTAGTTGAATATCTTTGTTTGTACTTGAATCTTGCAGTAGAGTGAATCTATTCTATTTGTTTTGCTCCACCCTTTGGCCTTTGGTAATTACAATACAGAAACATTTTTAAGACCGATAGCAAATATTCTCAAACGACTGTCCCTTTTATACAAATATTACTGTGGTGTCTGTCCCCTTCATCCAGGTATTATTATGCTGTCTGTCACCTTTAACCAGGTATTACTGTGTTGTCTGTCCCCTTTAACCAGTTATTACTATACCGTCTGTCCTTTTTATCTAGCTGTTACTGTGGTAGCTGACCCTTGTAGTAGTATGTTGCTACAGAAGGATGATTACACACACACAGACACACACACACACATCAATTGGAAGGGGCTGAAGCAGCTCACTGTGGCCTTTAAATTGTTGCTTTATACCCATTATGCACTTGCTGGCACCGTCTTACCATTTTCTGTTTCTTAAATTCAGATCAAATGTGTGTAATCGATTCCCGAGCACATCATTCTTCTACGACAGGTGGCCAATGCATATTCATAGGTGGATTAGGAAATGGAGTCTAGAGAAACCATATTAAAATAATATATATATATATATATATATATATATATATATATATATATATATATATATATATATATATATATATATATAAACATTTTCCTCACTGAAGTTAGATTGGAGACCAACAATTTCTGAGTAAGACTTTAAAAAGTGGTGGAGGCTAACTTTTTCCGAAAGATTTTCCACGATGGTTAACCGTAACACAAAATGTTTATTTGGGGTCAGTTTTCTATTTTCATATATTTATCTTTTTATATTTAAAGGAGGTGAAAAAAAGGCTATCTGTCAGAGAGTGATTAAGTTCCAAAATCGAATTTGGTTTCGTATGATTTTTTCTTTTTCCTTGTCCCCTGTTCCTTTCTTTTTTTATATCTGGCTAGTGTTCTCTGTAAAGAAGAAAAAGTGTGCTTATCAATTGTTGAGATGGATTTGAGGTTTGAAATCCTTAAGTGCTTCGAATTGTTTCGCGTTACCGGCGCAAATTGACGAGTCCAATATTTTCCAGGATTGTGTGAAAAAAGGACATTTGATTTTGTGTATGTTCTGACATCTCGTGTGTGACGTTTTTGCGTGATTGGAATTAATGTTGTTTCTCTTGATTAAACTTATTTTATGTATCACTTGCTGTTCTTTTTAGAATGCTGGTTACGTAGATTGCTATGCATTGATAATAGCGTCGGTATCAAATACCTGCGCTGGACGGGGATATGTAGGTACAGCAAAGTCGGTATCAACTTATACCTGTCTTGATAGTCGGATAGTTGAATTTTAAGGCGTCACTGAACGTCATTAGTGCTCGCCTACGGCGGGTCAAGCCCTGAGACAACCAAATACTTATCAGTTGTCATTCCCCTTCGATATACTACACACACATACACACACACACACACACACACACACACACACACACACACACACACACACATATATATATATATATATATATTATATATATATATATATATATATATATATATGAATAAGTTGATCACGAAGTATATAAAACGTGATGCTATGTATAAATAAACCTTTATTTATATATATATATATGTATATATATATATATATATATATATATATATATATATATATATAATATATATATACTTATATTACTTCCCAGGTAGAGCAAATTGGATATTAAATGACATTGTAGCTTAATGCTTTTATATACACAGAACCATCGTTTCATGCGCCGGAGCTTTCAATTACAAAATTTCTAAATGGTTAGCTGGCCTCCTTTCTCCTTTTTTAGGCACTTTTTCTCCCAGTCACATTAAACATTCGGAAGATTTTTGTCACAAATTCAGAGAAGCACATTTACCACTTCACAACATAAAACTTTTAAGCCTTGACGTAGACTCCCTATTCACAAAAGTACCAGTACAGGACGTTCTTCAGTTTTTAAGGGAAAAATTATCCCTCTATTCAGATCATTTCCCATTGGCGCTTGACAAAATAATAAAGTTAGTTGAATTATGTGCATCTAATAACATATTTTCATTCGGGGAATCATTCTACAAGCAAAAATTCGGGTGTAGTATGGGTAGTCCTTTAAGTCCTGTTTTAGCCAATCTGTACATGGAATACTTTGAAACTACAGTAATAAATGCTATAAAACCCAAAAACATGCTGTGGATGAGATACGTGGATGATATTCTAACATTTTGGGATAATAGGTGGGGTAATTTTAATGAATTCCTCTCAAAATTAAACGCATTAGTGCCCAGCATCAAATTTAAAGTTGAATGGGAAACAGACAACAAAATTCCTTTTCTTGATGTTTTAATAATCAGAGACACAACAGAATACAAATTTACCATATACAGAAAACCAACGTTCTCACTTTCATATATTCACTACTTTAGCTATCACGACATTACTATCAAGAAAGGTGTAGCTAGCAACCTATTCTTAAGAGCCTTACGAATTTGTTCCCCAGATTTCTTGGAAAAAGAATTTGAAATAATTCGCAAACAACTTTCGTCTTTAAAGTATCCTGACCATATAATTGAGAAAGCAATTCAAAAAGCAAACGTAATTTTCTACCGACCCCCTAAAGACAAGACCAGAGACACACCCAACAATAAAATAAAAATTCCTCACCTGGAGACGATTAAGAGAATAACCCACACCCTTGGGAAATCCAACCCTTTTGCATTTACCTACCCAAACACCTTAGCCAAATCCCTGATTAACGTCCAACAAAAGACATCTCCCAAGGACTCTGGGGTCTATGAGATCCCTTGCCAAGACTGTGACCAATCTTACGTCGGATTTACAGGTAAATCACTTCCCCAGAGATTAATACAACACAAACGGTCAGTTAGGTATGGACAACAGAACTCGGCTATTTTCAACCATATAAATGAACATAACCATAGAATAAACTGGAATTTGTTACGTGTAATTTATAGCAGCAACTGCCGGTAAGAGTCAAATGATGGAATCGGCCTTAATAAAAGAGAAGCAGGTAATGAACATCTCAAAAAGGGGCGTGGGTTTCAGATGTCGTCGACCAAGTTTTCATTCAACCAACGCTTAAGAAGATTAAAGGAAGATTATCAGCGGGGGTGACCTAAATTGGCTTACTTGTGGACGGATCTCTTGGTATAAATACCACCTTTTCTGTAAACTTTTCTCATTCATATACCTGAAGAGAGAGACAGCAGTCTCTGAAATATAGTACTTTTCTCTCTACATTTTGGTGTTTTTTTATGGGCTCCTTTTATTAGATATAATATATATATATATATATATATATATATATATATATATATATATATATATATATATATATATATATATATTATATATTATAATGTATCTGAAACTTTCCCCATTTTTGAAAACTGTAAAAAGCGCTAGTTGATGTCATCTACTGGACCGGAAGAGAAACATGCAACAAGGTTCGTAAGTAATGCTTCTTTTCTTGGCCAATAGATGCCTCTGTCTTAATTTTTGCATCTCATACCATATACTAGTGGATTTATGTTTTACTGCAGAGGTGAAGGGCGTAAAAAATGGGATCGGTTTTTACCCTTACCAATTTTTACCTTGTTAGGTACATTACAAAATACAGCTTTTAAACCAATAAAACGTTTTTTTTATAACGCTAGGTGGCCCTTAAAGTTTCTTTACTTAATTAAAAAATTAACTATGACGAAAATTTTGTAAATAGTACATTTAATGAACATGTATTTGATAAGAAACCTCATCTTTAATAACTATAAGAATGAAAGCCTCTTCTGCAGCAACAATGTATTTGGTGTTTTTAATATAATATTATACATGATATATTTCCTGTCTGTTGTTGATTGGAGGCAGTTCATTTTTTTCAATGCCTTCGTATAGAATGTATTATCAGTTAAGTATTTTATGTTTCTTTCTGTGCATAGTGTGGTGGGTTTGAAAATAATAAAATAATAAATATGGATGCAAACCAGTTTGGCGTTGAACAATTGTTTTGGGACCGCATTGCTGTTCTGAATAATGAAAAGTTTTTGTTGTAGAATTTCGAGATTTCACCGTAATGCTACAATAGTTAATTTGATTGCATATAAACAGAATTGCTTGTAGTTTTGCCATAATATTAGCTATAGCAACAGAAAGTCATAAATAAATATATCTTTACTATAGTTAGTCAAATGACGTTATTGTGCCTTTGAATAGAAATGAGAGGGGAACTGCATAGATAAGGCAGATTAGTTAAGTATTTTCCATGAGGGGAAGGTAATAAATGATAAAGGCTTTATTTCTCGGGGGGAGGAAAAATAATTTATCTGGTCTTTCGCATTTGCTCAAATATTCTTTGTGTTTAACTATCTGCATCGTCAGCAATGACCGATGTTCATTGGGAGTTTTTTTGCCTTAACCAGCCGGTAAATGGCACAGACTGAACAGTGTTACCTCTTTTATCCTATATAGTTTCCTTTGTAAAATTGTAGTTTAATATTATTGAGTAAAAGGAACAAACTGTACAAAATATCGAAGAAGCACACAAGTAAAGCTTTAGCTTTAGAGTGTAATTAGAATCAAATTGTTCTAGAATTCGTCTAAGGCAAGGGATTTTAACCTAAGAAGTCTTTTACCTTTCAGTTTCCACTCTTACTTTTGTTTTTGCTCATTTTCTTGATTAAAGGAGGAGGAATTTAGTAATTCGTCAAGATGACTGGGCGTCTGACAGTGAGTTCTCTGCTGCCAGTTGGATTCCAGTTGTCTGGCATTTGTGGTGAGGAGTATGTGAATTCAAGGCGGTTGTTGGTGTGAATTTCAAGGCGGTAAAGCGGGAAAGTAACATTATTAAGTGTGGATGTGAAGAAATGTAACTCTGGCTGCATTTTGAGCGCTTCAACTAGACATTCGATTTGATACCAGAAGCACCAAGTTACTGCTATAACCCTTTTAGTTTTCTGCAAAAGAAAACTATCGAGATGGCTATTTGCCTGTCCGTCCGCACATGTTGTGTCCGATCTCCCCTCAGGTCTTAAAAACTACTGACGTCAAAGGGCTGCAAATTGAAGTGTTGATCATCCACCCTCCAATCATCAAACATACCAAATTACAGCCCTCTAGCCTCAGTAGTTTTTATATATTTATGGTTAAAGTTAGCCATGATCGTGCGTTTGGCACCACTTTAGGTACCAACATCACATGCCACTGCCGGGCCGTGGCTGAAAGTTTCATGGGCCGCAGCTGAGAGTTTCATACAGCATTATACGCTGTACAAAACCCTCGATTGTTCGGAGTATTTTTTACTTGTTTGTTTGATTTATCCAGCATAAAAATAGCAAAATAGCTTCTGGTGAAAATTCAAACTGATGAACACTGGTTGACAATTCAGCAGAGCTGTAAATTTTTCAGGAATGAAAAACCACACATCGGAGAACAATTAATATAATTAAGAAATCTACATCCATTTTCGGAGCATCATGGTCCGTCTTCAGTGTGGAGACACTAGGTTGTCGTGTCTCACACTGAAGAGGGAGCATGCTGCTCAGAAAATACATAAGGATTTTTTAAATATATCTATTCTCAAAACTTTTTTTTTTTTTTAAAGTTCGATATCGTTCTGTTATCATCATGGTCAGTAATGACAAAATTCCACCCTATCTCTCCCACTCAATCATTTGACATATGAACATACTATATATATATATATATATATATATATATATATATATATATATATATATATATATATATATATATATATATATATATATATATATATATATATTTGTGTGTGTGTTTGCGTCTACATGTGGATGTACGTATATCTGTGCAGTAATCTGTAATTTCCATTGCTATATTTTTCAATGAATATGGCAAACAAAGCGTTCAGAAAAGGTGTAAAGAATATCACATAACTGATATGTATACATACAAACATATATATTATATATATGCATACACATGTATGTATATGTATATATAAATATACATACATACATACATACATACTACATACATATATATATATATATATATATATATATATATATATATATATATATATATATATACATATATATATATATATATATATATAATATATATTATAGATATACATATATATATATATACTTTGACTTTGTGTAACCTGTTGTCCCAACAATTATGGTTATCGAAACCGAAGCAACAGCTTCAAGTAGTAATGACTATTTACCCACTACTTACATTCAGCTGGAGATAAAATCATTGAGAAAAGCCCAAACAATGTGTCTTGATTAAATATGAGATTGATACTGAATTTTAAAGAATTTATTGGTTACTCATTTAATGCGGATTCTCCATAAAAAAAATATCTAAGATTAAAGAGTAAAAACTTGAATTACTTATGCATTGTTAAAAATAAAACTTGAATGTTATGACCATTCTGCAAACCGTGAAGAGTTCTTTAAAACCACTATCAGTAGGACGTCAAACAATAGAGTTATTCTAAAAATGACCAACTTCTAATACTATAAACATATATTATATATATATATATATATATATATATATATATATATATATATATATATATATATATATATATATATATATATATATATATATATATATATATATATATATATATATTATATATATATATATATATATATATATATATATATATATATATATATATATATATATATATATATATAGTATATATATATATGTTTATAGTATTAAAGTTGGTCATTCTAAAAATGACCAACATGACCAACTTTTAATACTATAAACATATATATATATATATATATATATATATATATATATATATATATATATATATATATATATATATATATATATATATATTATATATATATATATATATATATATATATATATATATATATATATATATATATATATATATATATATATATGTTTATAGTATTAAAAGTTGGTCATTTTTAGAATAACTCTATTGTTTGACGTCCTACTGATAGGGATTTTAAAGAACTCTTCACGGTTTGCAGAATGGTCATAACATTCAAGTTTTGTTTTTAACAATGCATAAGTAATTTAAATTTTTACTCTTTAATCTTAAATATTTTTTATGGAGAATCCGCCATTAAATGGGTAACCAATAAATTCTTTAAAATTCAGTATCAATCTCATATTTAATCAAGACAAATTGTTTGGGCTTTTCTCGTATATGAAGATTTTATCTTCAGCTGAATGTAAGTAGGTGGGTAAATAGTCATTACTACTTGAAGCTGTTGCTTCGGTTTCGATAACCATAATTGTTGGGACAACAGGTTACATAAAGTCAAAGTTAAACTGTTGCTAAAATAATTCATCCATTATTGTAAATCAGGAGGTTGAAGTTCATTTATAAATGTTTTAGTTTGCATATTTACTGCTTTGCTGCTGCAGTCAAGTGGAGAAACAAACACAGAGATTGAGGGAATATGCAATTTTTAAATAAAATCCTTGATGAGAAGTTAAACAAACCGCTCTCTTTCCAACATTTATGAATAATGAATGTTATAGAATAGCCAATGAAGGAAAGTCGGGAGAGAGAGAGAGAGAAGCGAGAGAGAGAGAGAGAGAGAGAGAGAGAGAGAAGAGAGAGAGAGAGAGAGAGAGAGAGAGAGAGAGAGAGAGAGGAAGATATCATCCTGGTATTTGTTTCAGGACTGAAAACATAGAGATTATAAGTAGTTATTATAATGTTTCCATTTTGAAAATGTATTAGTCAGTCGGTTCACTGACACTTTTTTTGGATATAATATATCGACCACATTTAGCAGGCTTTAGTCTTGTCTTGAAGAAAAGAGAGCAGTAAGAAGAACTGAAAAGACCTTGTCTTAAATCAATTCAACTGATGCTGCCTTTCTTTAATACAGAACCTGTTTAAAACCGGGCTACTCACTTCATATTATTATTAATATATGATAATAACAAAATAATAACAAAATATTGCGAGTTCGTGTATAATAACAAAATATTGCGAGTTCGTGTATAATTTAAAAACCCTTTACAAAGTTTTCGAACCCTTATACCCAAATATTATTGTGAACCTCTTCGAGCATTATATATACTCTCGCGATAGACAGTTTTTCCAATTATTATTATTATTATTATTATTATTATTATTATTATTATTATTATTATTATTATTATTATTATTATTACAATAATTTTGGAAAACATGATGCAGTAAATTCAGAAAAACTTACTAGTATATATCATGCTACTTGGCAGTTATTTTATTGCTATTGTACTTCACTATTTCTATATAATCAAAACAATTCACTGGCTCTAGACAATATAATCTTCTTCATACTCTCTCTCTCTCTCTCACTCTATGTTACTTCCTCCTGAATGGCTCTCTGGTTGCTCAGCCTGATGCTAATTTCTTAGAAAACTGGTTTGTGACTGTTTTAAGCCTTCCTCTTCCGAAACGATTTTTTTTCCTGCACTTTTCTTTGTTTAGACTCTCCTGTTGTTCATTTTTTTTCTACAATATACATAAGTTTTGGCTGAACCTTATTTCACACAATCATATTCTATGTAAACGCTCGTTTTCTAAGGTTTATGAATTCCTTTGAATTTTCATGATAAGGATTTTGTTATTCGAATATGTTGATATGGTTCTAATGAAAAGTGATTAAATGTGGATATAGATAAAATAATAAATTGATGTTGGAAGAACTGCTTTGGTTTTGACAAGGTATGTGAAAACACTATGAATAAAAGAAGGAAGCTTTCTGTGATGTTTTTAAAGGTAGAGCAATATCGAGATAGGATTGACAGAGGTAGCAGTTAATTCATTAAATTTTTTTTAAGTATTCGGATGGACTAAAAGGTTAGTTAATGTAGTAAGGAAAGGTTTTAAGAACTAAATATGTAGACAGTGGGTGTTAGTCTTCCATAGAAACCTCAGGAATCCGCTACTGTAAATGGTGGTTAAAAATTTTTTTAAATTTATTCATAAGATTTTTTTTTATTTCATTATTAGTTTACCTATAGTACTTGTGTTTCTTATTTTCATTATGCAATCGGAGGACCAATTACTATCCAGTTACGCTAGATGTTATGCAAAACCTACAATTTGGTCATTAGATGAAATAAGCTTTATGGGTATAAGGGTATAGGACAATATATTAAAAGCAGGAGTAATCGTAATGAGGAAGTAAAAAGTCCTAGTGACAGAAAAAGAAGATTATGTTAGGTGTGTGTGTATGCTTATATTTACTTTTTATTCCGTGACAATAGTTGGCAGTACTAGTAGTAACAGAATATGTGTGATAAATTCTTCCCAATGGAGAGTTAAAAAAAGTTAAAAATGAGGCGAAGTTTCTTCGGCGCAATCGAGTTTTCTGTTCGGCCCATAAGACTTAGCCGCTGCCCATGAAACTCGGTCATGGCCTATGTTGTGCAGGTACGATTATGGCTAACTTTAACATTAAATAAAATAAAGAACTACTGAGGCTGGAGAGCTGCACTTCATATTTGAAGCTTGGAGGGTGCATGACCAACATACCAACTTGCAGCACTCAGTAGTTATTAAGATCTGAGGGCGGCCAGACAGACAAAGCCAGTATAATAGTGTTCTTTTTACAGAAAACTAAAAAGTAAGCAGGAGAAGTGACCATTGTTATGAATAACTTTCCAGCCTTCCATCCGCCCCCCCATTCCCCCAACTACCACTCCCTTCCTTCATTGCTATAAGCGGCGTCATTCCGTTGCTGAATACAGTATATATATATATATATATATATATATTATATATATATATATATATATATATATATATATATATATATATATATCAGATTCAATTGCCGTCCTGAATTTAATTAGAAAACCGAATGAAGCGATAGCTACGGCTTCAAGGGCTGCTGTCTTTTGGAATTAACCGAGTAGTCGCGGGTTCGAGAATATTTCCCGGAATATCTGATGGAAAGCGTGAGGAGGACATGTCGAAGTATATGAAAAAAGGATTGAATGGTAACTATTACCATATTGAACTTCTCAGGATAACATTTGTGCTTCACTCGAATTATAATTCTGTGATATTTGTCGCTGGTGATGAGAGTGGCCGAAGTCGTAAGTAGTAAATACATCATAAAAAGAAGCTTAGATTTCACATTCATACGTCATGATATATTTTACACCAATATCAATCTTGGCAGTATTAAATAGGCATAATAATGCCCTTAATCCATAATGATTGAAAAGTAAATCGCAACAAATTAGCATTTTGTTTGTGTGTCAGTGTGTATGATTACCTGCGTATGTATGTTTTTGTATAAGAGAGAGAGAGAGAGAGAGAGAGAGAGAGTGAGAGAGAGAGAGAGCATGTTCGCGTGATGAGGAAGCATCAATGCGAGGAATTTGGGAGCAAGAGAGATGTGAGGAGATTTGCGAGAATGTTCCCTCAAGAAATCACGAAAGCAGTGTGAAAGTCGGGAAAATTTAAGAAATGTTTTCGGTATTTCGTTTTTTGAGTCACTAAACTATTTTCGTTTATTCTGAAACAATTTTACGAGCTGATATTTCTGTATGTTCGTCCGCAGCAGATCAGTAATTGCATATAAAATGAACAAATATATTGATGGTAGCAAGAAAATGTCAAGTAGTGGAGTCAACGTATAGTTCAAATTACAGTCGTAGTTTAGTTAAATTTATGTACCACAAATAAATATGCTATTCATATTGATGTTTATACGCATCATTCAGAACTCCGGCAGACTACACATTCGACTTTAAAACCACAACTGTAAACATATTGTTTAGAATTGTGATTTTAAAATCTCTGAATTGGCTGTCTGTTCTCTAGATCTACTTTGTGCAGAGGTCAACCTGAGCTTCCCTAAGATACTAACATTTTTATTTTTCTTTAAAAGAAATCCATTGAGATGGATTTGTCTGTCCGTCCGCACTGTTTCTGTCCCACTCAAATCTTAAAAACTAGAGGCTAAAGGACGGCAAATTGGAATGTTGGTCATTATCAAACATACCAAATTTCAGCCCTGTAGCCTCAGTAGTTTTCAATTTAGTAAAGGTTAAAGTTAGCCATAATCGTGCATCTAGCAACTAAATTGGACAGGCCACCACCGCGCCGGGCCGTGGTTAAAGTTTCTTGGGCCACGGCTCATACTGCATTATACCGATACCACCGAAAAATAGATCTGTTTTGGGTGGCCATGATTATATGCTTTACAGAAAACTCGATTAAACCGAAGAGACTTCGATGCATATTTCACTCGTTTCTGTTAAAGATTGCAAAGATTCTTTAGTCCAGAACTATTCAAAGTTTTCCTTATTTAAGGATGATTAGCAGCAACTCTCAAAGCGAGAGGTACATTTTTACAGTCAGATAGCAAGAAGGTAATACAGATTCTCTCCTACAGAAAGAGAGAGAGAGAGAGAGAGGGGGGGGGGGGGAAGGAGGGGAAAGAAGAGAGACGGAGAGAGAGAGAGAGAGAGAGGAGAGAGAGAGAGAGAGAGAGAGAGAGAGAGAGAGAGAGAGAGAGAGAACTTTAAATTTAAGTTCACGGATATAAAATAGTGATAAAAATTGCTATAGAAAACTAGACGAAGGAACGAGGGAAACAGCAGTTCAAAGCAACTTATATACCATTTTATGTAATTGAAAGGACGGATAAACTACGTAGCATTTTGATATATTTGTCATTAAGTTTAGAAATTTACTTTGAATGACGGATACAGTAAAATCCAAAATTTTTACAATTTACTCAAAGATATTTTTAGGGGGGAAAACATTCTGAAGTGATCCTTTGCTTTTCTCTTTTTGGTTAAGTTTTCGAAGAGCGTTAGAGATGCTTTTATCTTCACATTTTGTGTAATCTCCTCTGTCTATTTTTTGTTTTTATATACACAGTTTGGACTTCATTTAAATTTTGATATAAGTATCTAATGGAAAAGCACTCAAAGTTATCTCTGGTATCTTGCATTATATAGATTTGCAGTCGGATGTGTCAGAGTTTCTATACAGCGTCTTTCCTCATTCATTGTTTGTTTGTTTGTATGGTGTTTTTACGTTGCATGGAACCAATGGTTATTCAGCAACGGGATCAATGGCTTTACGTGACTTCTGAACCACGTCGAGAGTGAACTTCTATCACCAGAAATACACGTCTATAACCTCTCAATGGAATGCCCGAGAATCGAACTAGCGGCCACCGAGGTGGCAGGCCAAGACCATACCAACCTCGCCACTGAGGCACTTTTTCCTTATTCGTGAACAAGATTCTAATAGCTTAGGATGTATTCGTATGTTGATGTGAATCTTCTTTTCGCTCAACTTTGCACCACTCTTTGCTGCCTTCTTCTTAACTAGTGTTTGTTCATGTCTATATTTATTTCCCTCTCTATTCTCTCTTCGTTGTCAAGTTTGCACAAGTTTTGTTTTCTTCACTCTTTGGAAAATGTGGACTGGCTTCTGAATCACTCACTAACATAACAACTATAGTCAAAATGAAACGCCTGAGAAAACAGTAATCACTTGAATTATCTTTCAAAGGAGGTTCCTGGATCTCCCGAGATGCATAGAAGTGTAATTAGATTTACTGGGATGATCAAGAGTGTTCTTGCTTTCATCATAACTTCAGTCTTCGTGTACAGTTATATTGCTGCTGCTCATTTTATTCATATTCATTTTCCTCTGTTGCATTTGACCTTGAATAACATCGAGGATTAGAAGGGATGAGCTACTAAATTAGCAATGCAATAGTGCCAAGATAGGAATGAGAGCGACTGCTAAATTGAAAAGAAATTTTCTTCATTCCAGCGAAAACTAATAAATTGACAGTTTTAAACGCACAATCAAGAAATGGCGGACTCTTCAGCAGTTTAGTCTGTTGTAAAAGATATAAAGAGAAATTATGAAAATTTGACTGTATTTCTTCCCAGATTTGGAATCCAAGAAAAATGAGTGTGTTGCTACAGCAGTAGCTTAGCTATGGCCAGAATCTTCTCTAGACAGCTTTTATGGCTGTTTTATTGTTTTCTGCAATGGAATGTAAACTTAGTAAAGAGCGACCAGAATAAGATTATTCAAAGAGGATGGTAAATCTGGTCGCTCATTTTACCGCATTTTACATTTCTTTTGTGTTTATACGTGCTATAAATTCTGATTCATGACAAATTGATCCTGATTACCCATTGTTTTCGTTGTGTTCTTCATATATTTCTAACTTTATTAAAGTTTCCTTTGTTCATCAGACTAAAATCTCTATCTCTGAAAGGATTCGAATATTACGAAAAGATTTGTAATAATTTCACAATGAACGAGTTACATTGAAGTGTCAAATGTCTTTTCCCCCTCTCCTCGAGAAAAGTCATTCTGATGAATGCAAAACTGACTTTTAAACAATGGATCATTCACTGCGAAATTTGATTAATTCGTCTCTTTCTCTTGTCACAGGTGACCCGAAAAATATGAGGAACATTTTACGTTGTTTTCGCTTCGTTTATTTTTCGTACTCATTATGTTCACTTTTTCCCCCGTTCTTCTGTTCTTCATTTCTGGTAATAATAAGATTTTTTGCAGAATGTTTAAAGTCGCTTCGGCAATTCTGTCTGAAAACAAAGCAACTATTCCGTTTCTCCCAAATGACCATGGTGCGTGGGAACTGGTGTTAGTACAGATCTGCTTGTATCTGAGCGTATATGTTTATACCAGAGAGAGATTAAAACAGTACTGACATTGGATATGTAAACTGAACTCCGTGTAATACAGCCACACTAGAATTTGATTTCACGCGTCTTAGACCCATCGTAAGAAAAAGGAACAATGTATATATAATTTGAAGTCGTGTTGATCACAGCAAATTGACCTGATTTTTATAGACAACATAGACGATAAAAAAGTAATTTACTCTTCCACCCAGCGTCAAAAAGGTAAATCCAGACTTCAGAATGAGTTGATAGAGTACTAAGGTTTGACATTCACGTTTGAAATGAATTTGTCTCCACTACTTAGAAATGCTCAAAGGCTTCTTGAAATGATTTTTAAGAACGTGTTTAGATATGATAAAAAAAAAACACTTACACACATAGAAAGTAATGTACACAATCAAAATGAGCAAGTGAAAATTGATTGATGAATCATATAGTGCGGTGTCAATTTTGAAATCAGAAGCTACATCAGCTCAGGCTAACGCCTTCAAGATTCTGAGGCAAATAAATATACCTCCTGCGGTTTGCAAGGATCATTTTGTATTGTGAAAAGCTGTTTTTTTCTTCTGTGAAGGGGTTACTGTATCTTTTTTTTTTTTTTTCATTCATGATTTATTCTGTTTTCCCCCCCGTTCTCATCTGCTCTCCTTACGTCTTTTTTTTTCCTCGCCCAACACAAATGTTTTTCATCCGACACACAATGTTTCCCTTCTTTCTTTCCGCCTCCCATCATCATTACAACTTCAAATTGCTCTATCTTCCTTCCTATTTTCCTTGTCATTTTCATTAAACAACCAATCTTGATTATTGTTCTGTAACGAGAGAGAGAGAGAGAGAGAGAGAGAGAGAGAGAGAGAGAATAAACATTAGTGTGTCAGTCTTTGTTTCAGCATGGTACTTTTCTTGGGCAATTTTATTTTTCGATGCTGGAATCCCCATCGACTTAACGACACTTCCCGTGTGCCATCCATTTCTTGCTCAAATATGTTCCTGGCGCCTCTGTATTGGACGATGAACAGAATCCAAGGAGACGCCCCCAAAAGTCATGGTTTGAAACTTATGCGTATGCATGACGGCATTCCAACCAATTTGCTGTGTCGTGTGGTCTTCCTTGCATTTCACGCTGTTCGTTGGAGCGCTACCTGAGGGAATACGAGCTTGGGTTTGGAATCCGATAAATACGCAATGTTAATTACTGTGTTTATATAAACTTTTTGTGTTTACGCCAGGTAAGATCGTCTTTGTTGTCGCTTTGGAAGTAAATATGTCTGATGTAAAGATTCTATTTATGAAAAAAAAAAAAAAAAAAAAAAATTTGAAGGGGATACATCTTTTCAGCGTAATTGTGTCGTTCTTGACTTTCTAAATGTTATGCAGCTTTTACCAATCCTGGTATTTGTTAAAAGGATCATTAACGAATGGCGTTTTCCAGAAAACTTAGAATTGATTGCCTGAAACGGCTACGCAAAGGGATCCTTACCAGAACATCGCTTACTACTAGTAGTCATTGTGCCTTTCTATCTTCATATTTTATTTCATTCTCACATCATCATATTACCAGCCACCTCCATGCTTAAAGGATTATATCAGTTTCCCATATTTCTGTCTCTCATGTCATTACTTATATCCACTCTGACTCTGAACATTCTCTCGAAAAAACTTTCAAACTTTTTCTATAGCTCCTCGAGTCTTTTCTTAACTATTGTCATGAAGTGCTGTATCATTTGCAAGTACTAATAAGCAATCAACACTCCATTTATGACTTTTACTTAGCCTGTAACTAACTGCGTCTACGTCTAGTTCCCTTTCTTTACTTATCATATCACTCCATCATTACAGATATCAAAAGTCTTGGAGAAATAATCCACGATTTTCTTAAACTCACTCTTCCACTAAACCAGCCTCTCTTAAATATTCGAATGCACGCTTCAGGATCTTCCACTCATCCAGAAATATCTTACAAATGATATCCTCAAACTATAATAACCCTTTGTATTTGTACACCATACATCTCTGACGCGTTTCTGTCTGCAGTACAATTAAATTTCAAATGTTTTTCCTGCACGAAACCTCTCAAATCCTCATCGTACCATTTACTGTTTTTCCAACCCGAACCTCTCCCCGGTGACAATATTCCCCAATCCTTATGTTATGTATATTGTCCATCTGCTACCTGCACCTTGTCTAAATTAATCATAGCACACAGTTTATAACTCGACTGCATGTATGCTGTTTTTCAGTTCTTATCAAACTGACCAGTTATGATTACATTTATAGACACATTCAAACCTCTTCTTCTGTAACTTGAACTTATACTTTGTTGGAAACTTGCTGAGCCAAATTAATAATGGTTTTTCATTCATCCTCTTCCCCATCGATGTACTTTCTGTTATTATTAATAATTTAGCCATTACTCGAGGAACATGCTTTGCGCAACATGAAACGAAATTCAGGTTAGTACAGGATTGGCTTCCTCAAACAGCCTAATAAAACCCCATGCGCTGCGTCCATTATGGTCGGAAGTTGCAGTTAATGCAAGTGTTTTCCTAACGCGTTAATGTGCACTGTGTTCGCAGACAATGAGAAATTTCTGCCACCGAAACAATGTTGTAAGCCATGCTGTTGGACAGCCAATCTATGCACCATAGAGAGAGTCGTTATAAGGGCCCTTTATCATTGCAGCTAATGTTATAACATGAAGCGGTAGACCAGCCAATCACCGCTTTTGTTACTGTCACATGTGAGCCAATCAGTGCCCGGAATATACAGTATTCATTGGACACAAGTGAGTAATCGTAAATAGATAACTTTACCGTCATTATCATCGGTATTATTAATCACCGAGGTATAATATGATGGCTATAATGAGTTCAGATAACGTAGAAGCTATGGAAGTTTTGATATCGCCAGGCAGTTCCCGGATAAGGAGACAGAAAGCAAAAAGGAAAATAGTTTTCTGTTGTTGGCGTCTGTGGTCAAGGTAAATTGTGTTGTTATTGAGAAAGGTAGCGTCATAAGAGGTATGATATGAAAAAAAATCAGTGATATAAATAGGAAGGGAAATGGAAGAGGTAAAGAGATGGTTAATAGTCTAATGTGAAGAAAGCAAGAGAAACTTCATTGTTATTTAGATGGATTATACTGACAGTGACACAACAAATGGGTGTAGCCCCATACGTGCGGGCAAGAGTGCCAAACCCATCAGCTTCGAAGCCAGTGTCGATGCTACCACCAGCAGTGATTCCCAACCTGTGAAACCTTCCATTAGTGAAGATGAATACTCTGTACAACTAGAAAAAGGGAGAGGAGGGGGTGGTAGACCAGAAAAATGGTGTACTAATGTACCAAATGCAAAAGAAAATTAAGACCTGGTCTTGTCGTACTATAGATTTGTTAAGACAGCTGACAGCTAGAAAACTGCTCCAGTCAAGAGGGTTGGTCCCACTGGCGACAATGTAGGGAAGAGTTGGGCATGAGGCAATTAATGTGATCTTATGCCCTGTCCACAGTAGGAGGCATGCCTGTCAGGCACTTTATATTTCCTTTCGCTTCTGAAACAACGTTACTTACACAGGCAATCGCATCGTTCCTGCTTCATACTTGCTCAGTCTGTATAGTGGAACGGGTTATGGGAACAGTGTTTGCCCGTCGGGCAGTGCCTGCTAGTGTGGACAGGGCCTCAAATGCATCCTGGTCAGTGGGGACCTATAATCTGCAGACAACATTCTTTCAAAGAAATGTCACAGGAAACCAATCAAAAGGACATTGAGCTTCTCTGCTGTCTTCAAGGGAAAGTAAATAATACTCTGC
>NC_087210.1:11361325-11368825 GCF_015104395.2 Macrobrachium nipponense | reverse complement strand
ATTTACCCCCTTCGATGTCAAAGGCACAGTGATGTAATTTTACGATATATTCTCTTGTATTCTGACTTCTGTAAGCATTGTGGATGCTAGGAAAATCAGGACATCGCTTGTATTGTTTCAGTTATTAATTTTTATTTTTCCAAACATGATTTCCCGGATAGAACAGGTCATGGAATTTTTTTTTCCTGTCTTGTTTTGGGCAAAAGGGGACAGAAACGTAACAACGAGATGTGAGCCGTTGGGGATTGTTCTAAGCAAATCTTAGAGTTTTGCAGCAAAACCTTTATAAGCAAATGCGGTACAGGAGAGATATAACAAGTTTCTTTATAAGGTCAGTATTTTTAAACACTCATTTCTTTAATGATATTTTCTCGAAATGCTTTCGTTCTTTTCACCTACTGTCACGTATCATGTGCTCCTGTGCCATTCCAGTTATTATCTGTCCTTTTGGGTTATGTAGCTTTAATAGTGGTGTGCTTTAGAGATGGTCACTGCTCCATTAATTGTAAAATCTTATACTCAGTATTCATCTTGGCAGCTCTGTCCAAATTTCGTTGTATTTCACTTCTTTATTTATTTTTTCTTTCCTCGTTTCAAAGATTTATACACACACACACACACACACACACACACACACACACACACACACACACATATATATATATATATATATATATATATATATATATATATATATATATTTACTATATATATACATATATATGTATATATATATACCTATATATATATATATATATATATATGTTATATATATATATATATATATATATATATTATATATTGTAATAAAAAAAAAAATCTCTCTCTACGGTAAGGATTTACGAGGAGAATATATCAGGAAACAGTGACAACTCACTATAACTTAAAATGTACTTTAATAACAACTAGTAAGGAAATTAAAGTCACAAACAGAACATTAAACAAATTACGGACGCTTTACACAAAAGCAAAGACTCGCTATACAGCACTTCATCAAGACTACTAATCACTAATCACTGCATTTTACAGTATAATACCCAAGTCACAAAGCTTTACATCAACACAACATATAATTCACTGTAACATCAAAAAGCTAGTGGCAACCAACGTAACATCACACAAGAAAAACGTCCAATGGATAAACAATACATTACCATATATTCCTCAAAACTTGATACACTATTATAATCACTTGTTTGTTTCAGCTCCAACGAAAATCATCGTTTTGGGCCTTTATATACCCGACTCACGCTAGACATCCATGGACCAAATATCACTTTTCGGTACATTATCCTTGGCGACTACCGCCTACGCCAAGCGCTACTGCCATCTGTTTGTCTAGTGTACACACTTTTTGTATGCAAATATCAATTTTCAACCTTTTATGCAATTTTACATTCAATAAATCAATATTCCTTTACATTCCCCCCTTTTACTCAGCGGCTCTCTCCTCAGTCCATTCTGAATTTTCACTCTTACAGTCTTAAACATTAGCTACTTCCATTTAGCAACTGTCGGAGACTGCCACGTCGTTGGTAACAAGCACTTTCCTTTAAATAATCAACAGATCTAGAGAGAGAATCTGCAATGACATTTTCTTTGCCTGCTATATGGTGAATATTCAGTTTGAATGGTTGCAAAAATAAAGACCATCTTAAAATTCTCTTATTGTTGTGCTTACATTTATTAATAAGGTTAAAGGGTTATTATCAGTATATACGTCTATTTCAAAGTTACTGTTAAGCAAGTATATCTCAAAGTGCATTAAACTCAAAATTAAACTTAAAGCTTCTTTTTCAACAATACTGTAATTTAACTGGTGGCTATTATATTTCTTTGAAAAGTAAGATACAGGGTGTAAAACACCATTATGTTCCTGTAATAATACACTGCCAGCTCCTACTTCACTGAGTCTACCTGTAACTTGAATGGTAGATTAAAGTCTGGGATTTTCAGTACTGGCTTAGACATTAACATGAGCTTAAGTTTATTAAAGGCATCGTCACATTCCTTTGACCACACAAACTTCACATCCTTTTTCAGCAACTCTGTTAATGGGTAGGCTACATCTGAAAAAGTTCTTACAAAATTTTCTTGTAATACCCCACTGTTCCCAAAAATTTCATCACTCCACGTTTAGATGTAGGGAGGGTCAAATTCTTTATGACCTCAATATGACAATCAACAGGTTTCACTTGGCCACTTCCTATTTCATGTCCTAAATATTGAACAGTAGTTTTACCAAATTCACATTTGGAAAGGTTTATCGTAACATTGAATTCTAATAACCTCTTAAAAACATCATATACTTTTTAATGTGATCTTCCCAGGTTTCTCCAACTATGATAATGTCATCCAAATAAACAAATACACCTTCGAGATCCTTCAAGATATAATTCATCTGACGTTGGAATGTCAGAGGTGCATTACATAAACCAAATGGCATTACCTTATAATTATAAAGTCCATGGGGTGTAACAAATGCAGCAATATCCCTGCTGTTTTTGTCTAACCCTTCAAATTTGATAGTACCTTTCAATAAATCAATTTTTACTTAAAAAAAGGAAACTTTTGCTACATTATCAATTATATCTTCTACTCTGGGCATAGGATATGAATCTTTTATAGTTACATTATTTACCTTTCGATAGTCTGTACACATTCTTGCACTTCCGTCAGGTTTGTCGACTAGAATACATGGGCTAGCCCATTCACTATGGCTTTCCTCTGCTAGTCCGTGTTTCAGTAAATAAGTCAACTTCGGTCTTTAACTGTTGTTGTTGCCTCGGCGACATTCTGTATGGACGCTGACTTATTGAGTCTCTTCTCTCAACCTGATTTTATGTTGTACTCCTTTTATCCTTTTAGGATGGTCTGAAAATAGATCTGAAAAGTTTTGAATTAGCACTTTAAAATCATGCTGCTGTTCATCAGATAAATGAATACATAACTTCCTAAATTTTTCATCATCACTCAAATAATCTGTATTTTTAATCTAAGTTCAATTTCTTCTCAACGTCTTTTCATCATCCTCTTTTGCAATTGACACACTCCACTGGATTCGTTATACTTCTTTAATTGGTTAATATGGAAAGTTTTAACTTTCCTCCGTCATGTCGGAAATTGAATTCGATAATTAACATCACTTACTTTTCCTTCACCGTGCAAGGTCCTATATACTTCTGGTTAAAAAAACCTTACCAGCTGTAGGGAGATACACTAGAAACCTTATCTCCTATGTCGAGTTCACGTTTTGCAGCCTTTTTGTCGTAATTTCTTTTCATCTCTTCTTGTACTACTTTAAGATTCTCATGTGCTACTTTCCATATTTTCTTTATTTTTTCTTCATTTCTTGTAACGTTGCTAGAATCCTTCTCATCTGAATCAACTGATTCTTTATCACCTCCATGGGGTGAACCTTACCTGATGGACATATACTAACTGAAAAGGAGAATAACCCATCGATGTGTACGCTATCACGAACGGCAAATAGCAACATTGGTATGTAGACATCCCATTCCTTTTCATTTTCACAACAGTACGTGCGAAGCATGGTTTTGAAGGTTCGATGAAATCGTTCGACCACTCCTTGGCTCTGTGGGTGATAAGGAGACGATAAACAATGCTTAATATTCTGACAGGCTAAAAATGAGGTAAAACTTTCTAGACGTAAAGTTGGTTCCTTGGTCGGTTTGAACTTCTTTTGGCAAACCTACCAGCGAGAAGAACTTGTTAAGCGCTTCAATTATCTTATCAGCACTCACAGTTCTTAAAGGAATAGCCTCTGGAAATCTGGTAGCACTACACATAATTGTCAGCAAATACTCGTTTACCTTTGCTAGACCTACGGCAGAGGTCCTACACAATCCAAAACCAGTTCTCAAAGGGTTCTCCTGGAACTTCAATGGGTTTGCAATGGCATCAACCTTAGGGTCATGTTGAGCTTTACCTACTTTTTGACATAAATCACAATTTTTTACAATATTCACTACAATCTTCTCCAGCATCTTAGGCCAAAAAAAATACCTTAATAATTTCTCATAAGTTTTGTTTATACCTAAATGACCAGAATAACTACAGTCATGAGCAATACCTAGAACAAAATTCCTATAACCTACTTTGGAATGACCACGTTGTTCTACAACATCATTACATTTCTACTCGTGAACTTCCCTCATTAGGATTCCATCCTTTAAAAAGTAACACTTGCCTTCCGTCTCGATATCATATATATCAACAAGGGCATTATCTCCTTATTACCTTCAAATTATCATCTTCAATTTGAGATTTAACAAATTCTTCCTTAGTTAACTTTCAGCATTCGCAAACAGGATAGTACTGACTTTTTACTTACTTGTCGTGTTTCCGGACTATCTTTAAACAAGTTTTGTAAATCCAAACCGTCGTCAATCATTTACCTTTCCTTCGGCACTCTTACTTCTTGTAGTAACTGCACAAGCAGGAAATAAGTTTGGAAATGTAACATTCAACTTCTGTAATAAATGAAGAATTAAAGGGTTTTTCTGTCAAAATTGGATTACTGCTACCAAAAACTTTGTCTACCACATACATCATTTCCAAGAATTAACTCTACTCCTGACACTGGGATTTCTCTCACCAAACGCAATTTTAACATATCCCGAAATTAACGGAGTTTCTAACCTTACTTCTACTAATGGAGCTGAAAATTCAGGTCCAAACCCACGCAGAAGTACATACTCTCCAGTATCCTTCCACTGGTCATAGATATTCTTATCATTACAGACTGTACGCCTCCGGTATCTCTTTAACCACCTTACTTTCCTTTTTTCAACACAAGGGAGGTGTAACCAACCATCTCCCATAAAAGGGTCATACAATTTCAGTACCTTTTGGATGTGGACTTCTCTTCAGTAGTCTCACTCCATTTCCTTTTACAATATCCTCAATACAACCAACATTACTAACATTTTGAACATCATTGTTACCTATTTTTGTTAACCTATATTCTCATCAACATCACATATATTATTACTGTCGATGCTATCGTTACAATACCTCTTACCTGGCCTAAGGGGAGAAGCAAACAAACAAGGACCTCTGTCACCACATACTTGTGGTTGATTCAACAATGCAATGGTATTTTCAGGTTTATGATCATCCTTAAAATGTACAGGTTTTATCTTTAACTTTATTTACCACTTGAATTGGACGGTTTATTGTGCGATGTGGACAACTCCTACTGATGTGTCCTGGTTTGCCACAACTGAAACATACAAAATCTCTAAAATTTTCGCCTATATTTTGGTAACTAGGTGTAAACTGATCATTTTACACTGTATCCTGCTTTTCCGCACTAACACTAGGACCAGAATTATGACTTGCCTTCTCTACCACCTCTATTAAAGGATTTATTATAGACTCCACGAGATGATACCTGTGAACTCGTAGTCTTACCTTGTGCTTGTAATTTTGCTGCTCTTCCCAAACTCTGCTCCTTCCAATTTAGGAGTGACGTCAGTATTATATAGCTTATGGGTCAATGCATAATTATCAGACAAATCTAGTGGCTTCATCGACATTATCTACATCACGTTCATCCAAATATGTTTTAATAAATGGATTAAGTTCCATCCTTGAACTGCTCAAGCAAGATAAGTTCCTGAAGTTTACCGAAATAAATTCACCATTAACTTCTCGGGCATTCATTCCACCTATCATACCACAGGCGTTGTTCCCGTGCATACTCCATATGAGTGCGACTGTCTCTTTTTTATTCCAGCTTCTGAACTTCTCTCTATACCTCTCTGGCACCCATTCATAAGCTTTCAAAACTTCAGATTTAACTCTCTCATAATCCTTAGAATCATCTAAAGATAAGGCAGCAAATACTTCCCTAGCCTTTCCTCGAAAGGAGGTTTGAACCAACGTGCTCCATGACGTTCTCGGCCATTCACGCTGTTCTGCTACTTTCTCAAATGTAAAAAAAAAAAAAAAAAATGCATCCACTTCATTTTCAACAAAAATTGGTACACTTTTTACTGCATTGTCTATTCTAAAGATTTTGGTATTTCTCTGGACTTTTCTTCTACTTCAAGTTTCTTCTCTCTAGCTCTATCCTCTTTTGCTCACTTCAGCTTCTACCTTCCTAACCTTTTCAGCTCTCTCATTTTCTAACTTCTTTAGTTCAATAGCTTTCTCACTCTCCTTTTCAGCTCTCTCATTCTCCAATCTAACTATTTGCAAATGAATCTGCATCTGCTCAACACTCATCCCTTCATAAACAAGTTGGACTTTTTTGGTTTAACCTTGCGTGACTTGGTTTTTTTCACGTACGGCTTTGGTACCTTCCTCTTCACTTGCACTACCCTCTGTATTATTCTCACTTGCGCTTTGCTGGCTATCAGTTTCTTGCCCTTCCCAACTCATAGTAACAACCCTTCCTTATCAGACAAAATGCCTAAAGTCATTAGCGCCTCACTTACTTTATTTGAGATTTCTTGCTTCCTTGCAGATTCTGATACTTCTACATTATAGTACCTAGCTAGAACAATCCAGTCTATTTTAGTTATACCTTCTAACTTTTCACCACTAGGACTACGTATGAAATCTTTCAAATCAAACATCTTTAATAACCTGCTCAAAATTAACACAGCAAGACAAATATTATAGCACTAACACTATCACAACTCTCCCCCCTCTCTAAAGTACATGGAAGTACTGAAAAGCAATTAACAGTAGGGATACGTCAAGTTATGGTCGAATACGCTCGACATGAATAAAGCAACAATTAATAAGGATACGTTCGGGTTTCGTTCGATAGAATGAGCACTGAGTATGGATATGTTCGAGTTTCGTTCGATAGAATGAGCAAAAACTGAATAGGGAAACGTTCGGGTTTCGTTCGACAGGATGAGCAAAGAATGAGTAGGGATACGTTCGGGTTTCGTTCGACAGGCCCCCATGTAATAAAAAAAAAAATCTCTCTCTACGGTAAGGATTTACGAGGAGAATATATCAGGAAACAGTGACAATCACTATAACTTAAAATGTACTTTAATAACAACTAGTAAGGAAATTAAAGTCACAAACAGAACATTAAACAAATTACGGACGCTTTACACAAAGCAAAGACTCGCTATACAGCACTTCATCAAGACTACTAATCACTAATCACTGCATTTTACAGTATAATACCCAAGTCACAAAGCTTTACATCAACACAACATATAATTCACTGTAACATCAAAGCTAGTGGCAACCAACGTAACATCACACAAGAAAACGTGGCCAAATGGATAAACAATACATTACCATATATTCCTCAAACTTGATACACTATTATAATCACTTGTTTGTTTCAGCTCCCACGAAAACTCATCGTTTGGGCCTTTATATACCCGACTCACGCTAGACATCCATGGACCAAATATCACTTTTCGGTACATTATCCTTGGCGACTACCGCCTACGCCAAGCGCTACTGCCATCTGTTGTCTAGTGTACACACTTTTTGTATGCA
>NC_087210.1:11333825-11348825 GCF_015104395.2 Macrobrachium nipponense | reverse complement strand
TGTAAGTGAGAGTTGCTAGGTGCCTTTTCGCCCGATCCGCGTTTGTATTGTGCTGAAGAGATTTACGTATCTTACGCGAATTCCGAGTTATTCTTGTTCCCATATGGAGTGGTGAGTGTTAAACACCATTGTTTGGAGGAGAGTGTTTGTTTAAATATTTCAGTGAAATGGGATTGGTTCAAGAGATCCAAAAATTTTTTTCTTGTCTTTCCCCATTGTAGCAGAAGTGACGTGTTTTCTTTATTCACCCCCCCCCCCACCTATTTATGATAGACGTATTCGTCTTTTTTTTGTTTCTAAACACATAAGAGTGTTTATAGAGAGTGTTTTTTTTTGCTTGTGAACTGTGCTTAGATAGCATATCTGGCTTGGAGACAAGAGCGGCCACAATTTTACGGGCTCAGCACTTTTCTGCTTACCGCCGCGAGAGCGCGTTGCCATTGTGGGTACTGCATACCTCGAGGGAGGGCATTGCGAGATTGGTACTATGTATACCTTGGGAGGGGGTCCTCAGACACTGTTTAAGGGGAGATGGGGGTTTCTACTGGCATGCCTCGGGCTGTTCTGCCGCTTTGGACTGAGGGGTTGTTCTAACGGGGGGGAGAAATTTTTTTTGTCTCAGTGTGGGTGAACTCCCCTTTGTTTTTCCTTTTTTTTTTATTTTTCTTGTGTGGGGTATGGATTTGCCCTTGACATTGGATGCTAAGACATCAGCTTGATTGATTAGTTGATGAAGTGAAATGCCTGTAGAAGCTTTTTTTTTAGAAAGATATATTTTTCTTTCTTGGGAGGAAGAGAAAAGGAAATAAAAAGAGAATTTTTCTTTTCCTTTCCGTGAATGCGGGGTAAAAGTAGTTAACATGCACGGGATGTTATATGTTTTCTTTGTGCCTTGAAAGACACAAACTATCAAAGGGGAATACACAGATTATTTTTTTTTATTGTGTTGGAGAAATTACTTTGAAGGGTGCCGAATGGTGTTTGCCCGGTGCCGTGAATGGTGTGTGCTGGAGAAAAATTTGTATGTCATAGGATTCAGCAATACTAGTGTATGCTATTTGAATTCACCCTTACTTGAGATCTTTTGCAAGAGAATTGTTGCTATGGAGAGTTTATTATTATTGTTATTATTAATAGTTATTATATTGATATGTGTCACGGGAGGTTTGCTTAAGTATAATTATCATTACGGGAGAATTGTTTTTACGAGAGATTTGAGATATTTCATGGGAGATTATTCTATAATTATTACAGTATATTATTCATGGATAATTATTACAATGAATTAATAGGGAAGTCTTGTGTTAATTAATTGTTGAGTTTTTGTAACTTTGGAGAATATTTCAGTGATTCACGGGGAGGGGATGAGTTTTGCTGAATCTTGATGAATCTGACTGAATCTTGGTGAATTGTGGTGAAACTTGCTGAACTTTTGATGATTTTTTGCTGAATTCCTTGGAGAATGGACAAGCATTGACATTGGTGATATTTTTTTTTTTTTTTTTTTTTGTACTGATACTGATGATTTTGATGATAGCAATTTTTTTTGGTGTGATTTTGTGATAATGATATTTCTGATACTAATTTTTTTCTGACTAATACGTGGGGGCGTTTTAATGCTATCAAGGGTGGTAAAATCTTTTTTTTTTTTGTATATGGGAGGAACTAACAACCACATTATTTTTTTTTGTTTTCCGTTTCCTCTTTATGGAGCTCAGCAGATAATTGCTTGACATCTAGTGAGTTACGGGAGATAGTGAACAAGGCCGTTGATTTTTCTTTTTCTTTTCTCCTTTTTTTGGAAGTTATCCAGGGCTGACACAACGTTTTTTTTACCAAGGGTGAATTTGAATTTGTTTTTTTTTTCTCGCTCCAGTTAGTGTGATATTATCTCAGTTCGTGACTTAGAGTCATTGTTCGAGAACGTGTTTTTTTTTGGTTTGTTTCAGCTATTTGATGCTATTAGAAATGTATGGGAGAATTTTTTTTTTTTTTTTTTTTTTTTTTGCCAATTTTTTTGCCACGTTTTCAATGCATACGTAATGGCAACTACATTTTTTTCTCTTGGATATTGTGTTCCAGAAATTGTGAGTTTCTTGCACAATACCTTTGTCGTATTGGTGACAACTTTGTGAGAGATAGGAAACTTGGTTAAGTTTTCTAATGACTTATGTCGTAGTGCATATGGAGAAGTCTTGGCTTAGACTCTATGAATTTGGAGTTCTGTTATAATGAGTTGTGGCATCGGGATAGTGATTTTTTCTAGAATTTTCTAGACAGTTTTTATTTGCAGAGTTTTTGCCCTTTTTTAGCAATTATGCTAAATGGAGAGTTTTTTATAGTTTTGACTATAACATTGAGTTATTCTCTGGAGAATTGAGATATACTATCTGGAGTTATAATTGAGATATATTTGGGTGGTTATAATTGGAGGTATATATTATTTTGGAGTTATATTTTGAGATATAATATATTGGAGATATATTTTTGGCCATTTTGATATTTGCCAATGTGATGAGAGCTATGTTTATTTTTTGTTCAATTATTTTGCAGCATCTTTTGTTGCAAATGGAGACACATTTTGAGGAGATTATGGGGCAATATTTGTTGTGGTGTGAGGTTAGTTGCCTTGAGTGCACATTTTGGAGATATATTATTTGGAGCCTTGTTTTGTTCATTCCACATGGGAGTTATTGGGGAAATAGATGGTAAATATTTTGTATTTTGCCGAAAATAGAGGTGATTATTCTCTATATTCCTGGAGGTGGTGTTTTTTTCCGTATTGACATGTGGCTATTAGGAGAAATAAGAGAGAAATATAAGGGGTTGGTTATTAACCAAATGGAGGAAATATTTTTATATCCAGAAATGTGTTTATTATTATATGGTGTCTCATAATTATATGTGGAGTTGGAATTAATCTTGGGCGGGTGACCCTTTTTGTGGTTAGGGAGTTTTTTTTTTTTTTTTTTTTTTTTTTTTTTTTTTTTTTTTTTGAGCCAAGAGGTAGATTTCTGTGGTTCTTTCTCTCTTGATTCGTGACTATTTAGAGGCGAGTGACATTACTGCATTGTAGTCCTATGGAGGTGTTGTGCATTTTTCATGTTCACAAGTGTGTTATTCTTGGAGGCATATAATGTTGAGAGAATAAGTCTTTGAGACAAATCTTTAAACACATTCGTCATATCCTGGAGTTAATTCTGTGAAAAACGTGTCTGTTAGACCTGTTTTTTTTGAGAAATCATGAGTTTCCAAAACTTGGTGGTTGTCTGAACTGGGACAACTTCTTTATGCTGCTGTTAGAACATGCGGTCCGCAGGCGACTTTTTCTGCCTGGACAAGAGTAATGGATGAGCCGGGTTCTCCGGTGCTGACTTTTTTCCTCTGATGATGATAGATCAGAATTTTAGGCAATATCTGGAAAGGAAATGTTGACAATAGCAATTTCACGAAAGCGCAGGGGTGGTAAGAGTTTGGCCTTTCTTTTTTTTTATGGCAAATTCCGAAGGCTTTACAATGGAGCATTTCTTGGCGTTTTGGGAAAAATGCGGGAGTTATGCATATTTAATATAATTACTATGTTCTTTTGTGGATTGGGGAAAGGTGGGGAAAACTGTTGGATTATCTTTTTTGTTTTTATTTTTTCCTTTTCCTTTTCCTATAGAGAGATGTAATTGGGGGAGTGCGCTTAAGTAAGCATTTCTTTTTTGGTTGGGACGGGAGAAGATTGATTTTAACCGGGAGATGTAAATTTGTCGAGGGTTGTTACTTACGTAAAAGTAAGGGAGTTTGACATTAAGTCTCATTGTGATTAATTATTGCAGCAGTAAAGGGTAAAGGGGTTTTTGGCTGTTAAAACATTGGAGATTTTTACTGATTTGTGGGTTGTTCAGATATCAAGAGCTTGAAGAGAAATCATTTTTGGGTCTGGGTTGTTGTACGTTGAATTCTTTTTTTTTCCCTTGGGTTCATTACGATTTTTTTTTTTTTTCTTTTTGTCGGAGAACCATTCGAGTTTGAAATGTGAAGTACAAAAGTCCGTTGGAGGTTACTGTGATTTCTGCGTTGTGTGTGTGCTGATGTGTGATGGGTTTGGAGAATTGAGTTGGAGAAACTTGATGTTTTTTTTTGTTTTTTACTTTGAGAGTTTGATAATGATGGACTTATGGTTTGGTAGTCATTGGTTAAAGGGAGTTGAACTTGGGAGACGGTTCAGTTAGTATTTCCTGACTTTTTGAGATCATTGTTTGATCAGAAGTAGTATGTTCTGGGCGGTTAATTTTTCTTGGATTGGACCCAAAGAACTTGACTGACATACTAACACACACCAAAAGTCATTTCCCGACGCCAGCAAGACGGCTACCACCAGCCGGTTGCAGAGAGTACTTGCTGTCGTGTTGTCCAGGGTGAGTTACAAGAGTTTCCACGTGGGTGATCGCAGAATTCTACAGGGTCCGTTTGGGGTCTTTTGGGACTCTGCAGAAGCCATGACGAAAAGTCTTCTACAATGGGGAGGGAGGCATTCCAGTCTTCCTTACAGTTCTACTGGTCTGTGCAGCTAGTTGTAGACAAGCAAAGAGGGATATTCAAGAAAGATTGCAAGAAAAATATGAGAAAATGCTGTTCTAAGTGCTATTTGGAGATTTAAACGCGTGATAAGACCGTTTATTCATAATGTCAGAGACGTGGGCAGTTTTACTTGTATTTATTTTAAGCCGGACAGTGTATTTAGTATTATATAAGCAATTTTCTGCTTAGGCGGGGGCTAGCATGGGGTGGTGGCCGAGCTATGTAAGGCCTAGGGTTTTTGATTAATAATCTATTGTCCATGTGTTCTCAGTGAACTATGGAATCGTGGGAGAACAGTGCAGGAGCTGGTGACCCGGAGAGTAGCTGATGAATGAGTTTCTGGGGATTGGTGGCGTGAGATAAAAATGCTTAGTTCGGACCAAGTCAAGTACTGAGTTTATTAACTCTTCTCGAAAGTCCGCTTTGTGAAACTGGATGCAAACTAGTGTTTGCGAGGCGGCTAACGGAAACTGTGTGGTTGTTTATGTGCGTGTGTGCCTCTTCCCTTTAATAGTTTTCATATGCAAAGTCTATGGGTTTTAAGGAAGACTTGCAACAAAGAGTTCGTGGGAGGAATAGGCAGAGCCACGATGGTGGTGCCTAAGTGTTTTTGGAATAGTGAGTGAGATATTCCGGCTGCATGGGTGAGTTGAATTACTTTAGCCAAGTTGAAATTGAACTTTAGCCAACGGGATGGCTTGTTTGATAATCTTTTAAGATGTTACCATTTTATTTAACTTTGTCTTTGAAAACTTATGTTTAGCTAACGAGTGTGTTGCTCGTGTCTTTGAAACAGACGGGTTCTGGAAAGGGAGGGGGAAAACAAGAGTTCCCCAAGATGGGGTTGGAGACTTTTTTGTAGTGACTCAATGATTACTATCAGGACATTGTACCTATTCGGGTTTTTTTATTTTTTGAGGTTAGTCTGATAAAGGAACTGGATTTGAACTTGGATTGGAGTGATTTATTTAATTCAATTGTTTAATAAACGGTTAATGTTATGATGCGACTCTCTCATTTTCATTACTGTTAGAATGGAGAGAAAGAGGGGTTGAGAGAGAGAGAGGTTTTGTCAGTGCTAGAGGAGATTGAGAGAAGAGGAGAGGGAGGGATTGCCGAAGGAGCAGAGAGAGATAGAGAGGCTGTGGTGTTGTAAATGCTGTGTGTTGGAGTTTTCGACCCTTCCATTTCGTGCTGCCACGCTGACCTAATGAATCAATTGGGGGGGGGGGGGGGGAATCCCCCCATAACACATTAATATAAAATATATATATCTATAGATATATATATAGATATTATATAATATAATAATATATATAGTATATTATAAATATATATAGAATAGAATATAGATAGTATCTATAATATCTTATATATATATTATAGTTAGATGATAATATAATATATATATATATATCTATTGTATTATATATATATATATTTAATATATATATATAGTTATATATATATATATAGATATATTGTATATATTAGATATATTAGATATATAATATATTTAACTTATATATACTATATATATATATATCATATATATATTATATAATATACATATATTATATATTAATATAAGGGCTGTTGCTTGGTTTATTATTAAAAATTAAAACAATACTGTTTAATGTATTATTTATTATTTACAAATTACCAAAATTGTAAACAGACAAGCTAAAACTTCGCAATAAAAACTACACCGTACTGAAACATTCCCATAGAAAGTAGGAAAACCTGAAAAAAAAAACAAGTAGCATATTAGTTAGTTATTTTGATAATGAGCTTCCATGTGGATGTATAGAGGCTACCTTTACTACTCTCTAATAAATTTCCTTTATTCTATTCCTTCTACCAGAGGTGAGGACATCCGTTACTGGGTTCTTATTGACAGGACTCTTACGGCTTATTGAGCCAAACAGCCAAATTGTAATCAATCCTTAATAATATGTGTTACTTTATTGGGTGCAAGATTACCTGACAAGAAAAACATGCAAACGCAAAGGAAAATAGAACGAAAACGGCAAAAACAACTTGTGGCACGAATAATACAAGACAGTAACGAAATGGTATACCGATGAGCAAGTATCAAGTTCAATTGAATTTTGTTCTATTCTACTTAGGTGTTATCTTATTTTAAAGTACTTTTTTCTTCATATTTTTACTTTTGTTGCTTATCATGGGATAGATGGTAAAACTTCTCTGAGTTTTTTTACGGGCTTCCAGTTCTTTTTCAGATTTCTTTTTTACACTTTCTTGTAGACTCCAAAACTTTTTAAAACACTCATTGGTTCTATACTTTGCCGAATATATTTAGGTTCTTCCTGAAAAGCACTGCAATTCACTTTTTCTGCCTACCCTGCTGGTCAATTTTTCGTTGCCGGTGATTGTTGCTATTGACCTATTGCTAAGAGAAGTTATCTCAGAATTGAATTATTGCACATTTCCTCCACGCTTTATTGCTCAAATTGTCGTTTGAATTGGCCTAAAACTTGGTGACCGGCAACAATGAGACTAGACATCTCCTGGTGCGCTTGTTTTCATATTGCCCTACGACTTATTTGAATGGCTAATTAGGGAACGTGTAGAATTCTGACCACGTATTTCTCGGCACTATAAATTCTTTAAACTTTACATGGGGAGGCAACACGCAAACATATACGTATAACATATTCAGCATACAGTTTATGGAGTTAAGGCGTAAACACCTCTATCATTATCTGAGCCTTGAACTCGTACATCAGTAACCTCAACACAGTATACAGATGAATCAGTTGCTAGACATTGTATGGGAGCGAATGACAATGCGAGTGACGGGCCTTCTCAGGAGCAAACTTTTCCCTCCCATAAGCCATTCACTCTTTATGAAAAGCTGGGTGATAGACTGCACGTCCTTGGTGCATTCGAAAGTTTTTTTTTTTTGTGAAAGTTTTTTTTTTTGGGTTGCGTGTGTTGCCCACTTGAGGAGAGTTTCCAAAGGCAATTACTCTAAAAAAGCTTTCTTACATTTTTAAGTTTTTTTTGTTGTAAAAGGAAAAACTATTGAGATGGTTTCATTTGAGTCCGTTCCGCACTTTTTCTAGTTCGCCCTCAAGATCTTTTAAAAACAAAAAAAAACTACTGAGGCTAGAGGGCTGCAAATTTGTATGTTGGTCATCCCAACCCTCCAAATAATCAAAACATATCAAATTGGCATCCCTTCTAGCTTCGGTTATTTGATTGTTTTATTTTGAGGTTAAATTTAACTATTATCGTGCGTCTGGCACCATCGAACCAAATTCCAGAGGCCATAGTCGATGCACCGTTTACGTTGGACCTCATCTGGGGTGAGCAAACTGAGAGCTACCAGGGGGTTGGTTGAGCTGGAGAGTTCAATAACAGTAGGCACATGGGAGTTCATCTAGCTTTATTGACTGTACAGAATACTCGCTTGCACCATAGAAATTTCTTCCGACGCATTAGTTTCTTTCTTTCGTTTTCTTTTCTTTTTTTTTTTTTTTTTTGTTGCACAACCTGCCATGACCTTTCACCTCCTTTAAATAAAAGACTTTTCTCCTGTTGGCTCTTTTAGTGTGAAACTTATTAAAAGGAATAGTGAGCTATAAAAAATGAGGCTAACCATTTTCGTTTAAAACCAGAGTTTACCAGTAAACATTATCATAAATGAACTCTCTGTTCCAATTTTCTTTTTTGTTTCTTATTAGTCTTTGGAAATTTATCTCAGTGGGGTATTTTATAGACAATGTGGTGTCCCAGTACGGAAAATTGTGGTTTTTTTTATATAATAATCTCTCTTAACCAGTTGTTGTTGAACAAATATAAATTGTGGAGAAAACATGCCAATACTGCAAAAAACAAACAATTATTGAAATCAAAAATATAGTTTTTAGAAATTATTCGCTACCATGCCATAACATTGAATTATTGACTTGAGCTTAGGGTTCAAAGGCAGCTTTTATAGGGATCGATTAGTTTCGCTTCGGTAGTCTTTAACCGTTTCATGGCAATTTTCGTTATTTTAGAGTCCGTTTGCTAACATCACAAGACCAATATATCTTGCCTCCTTCTTCTTCTTCTTCTTTTTATTCTTCTTTATAATTTTTCTCGTGGACAAATATCATAACGTTGACACTCGCAATTCTGTAATTAGCGTAGTTCTGTAGGTTTATGGAAACGTATAATACGCCTCGAAAAACATGTCAATGGCTAATTATTGTTTTTTGGGTGTTGCTTTTTCCGCTTTAAAGTAAGGGATATGCAGCGTTATTATCGCCTCGTAGGACGGGGCGGGTCAGGAAATAGAACGAGGAAAAAATGATATACAGAAAAATGAGGAAAGAGGAACTCGAGATACGTTCTACTCCCTCCATTGTACCTAAAGTTTCTTTAAACACCAAGAAAAAAACTGAGCTTAGGCGTTTCATTCCGATTCGACCACCGCGTAAAAAACAAAAGGCTGATGTTTCATAATATGACCTAGAAAAAATAAATTATCACTATTTTAGGTGAATAACAAAAAAAACAAAACAAAATAAAATCGAGCCTAAGTAAAAATTTATTCGTTAAAAATGAACCAGTATCGTAAACAGAATCGACAATTGAAAGATGCGCAGCAAAAACTAGATCCAATATGATTCTTTAAAACTAAGGCATTCCAGGGCAAGTTTCGAACGCAAACATGGTAATACACTTCAATTAAGGAATTCTAGAGGTCTCTCCATGGCAAGCTTTTCTTAACGCCGTTCCGAGGAAGAGGAAAGGGCTGGATAACATTAAAGGACCTGATGGAGAAAGAATCCTCGGTTGAAATAAAGAGGACGTTCTCATCTCTCGTGGTGTGACATGACTTACGATCCCGTAAAACTTCAAACAAACAGAGTTTAAAATAAAAGTCCACTTCATGTCAGGGTTTATAAATTAAATTTTCTCGGCGTTGCTTCGACGGCGTTAAACTTTCCCATAACTGCCAGAAACTACGCTAATTCGCAAAGAATTGCGAGGAGGGAATCAAGGTTGTGTGACAGAGGTTTTCAGTTCTTGCTTTCAGTGTTATTCTTAGTCATTTCCATTGCAGAAATAAACTATAGTTGCGTTGATGTTTTAAAATAAGATAATCAAAATCCTTTTGGGTCTCATCGATAAATCAAGTGTGTGGGATGTTATAGTTTGTAGGCAAAGGTTTATGTATTATTGATTGATTAGTGGGATAATGGTACTAGTTAATCGTGGAAATAGTGCGTTAATGAGGATTCACACGCATATACATAACAATAAATATATTGCGTAATTGCATATTGGCGTGAGTGTTTTGTATGTTTTCCGAAAATAAAGAGTATGAGCGACAGCAGTTCGAGTGTAGTACTTATCTCATTAATTCATTGCAAAAGGGTTGTCTCCATTCCAGACGACTACTAAAACTTTAGGATGTGAAGTACTATTAAACTTTCCATGAAAACGAGTCATCCATCTTTTATGGAATTCTGAGCGATTTTGACGGTTCAAAGTGTACTAATTAGTGACTCATTAATCTGAAATCAACTAATAATGAATAGTGAAAGGGTAACTAATGTAAAAAATTGCTTAACAGATTAGCCATTCCAGGTGAAAGCAAATCTATTGGGTTTTTTTAATTTTTTCTTCCTGATCGATCTGAATAGCAAAAAAACCTTTATTTTATTTTCTGGGTCACGTTCGAAAAGTATTTTAATATATAACAAACCCAATATGTCAAAGGCTTTGTATTATCGACATTTACGTATATTTATATGAAATCCAATATACAAAATTTTTCTATGAATATAATGAATGATTAAGAATTCTTTTATTTGTTGATTGATGGACATATGATACAAATTGCATTTATAACACATAAAAACATGTTCGCCCCCATTCCCTAGCAAGCAATATCCAATTTAAAGAAGACTTACCAATTAAATTAAAATGAAGGCCCATTTAAAACAGCGATTTCACTGCCTGAAATTCTGAATATTTAAAGCTCAGTTGAAGCCTGACACTAGTCTAAATATGAATTAAATGCTTAAGAAGGAAAGGGACAAGATCCAGAAATGTAGAAAAATGAACCAGCTGGAACTTTCCGGAGATAAAGGGGGAATATAAAACATATCAAAAGACATTGTGATATGAAAGAAACTAAATTATTGTTACAATAAACTTTGCCGTTAGTTGGCGTCAAAAAATAACATTATTACAAAAATCTTAATAAGTATGAGAAACTGAAATTTTACTTCTAATTAGAATGAACATTTACAGTTTACACTTATAAACAGTCAAATACTTCCTTTGCACGAATTGCTTCTAAAATAAATATCCCATTAAGTTCACTCACGTTAAAACATAAAACCACACGTGTGCACGTATAACATTATGTAAGTATATCCTTCATACCCAATGGGGTTTGGGGGATCAATGATTATGAGAGAGAGAGAGAGAGCGAGAAAAGGAGAGAGGAGGAGAGAGAAGAGATCTTGATTATCTATATATAAACCTGCTGGGGAAATTTATGGCGACATGAATGTCAAGGTCTTGGTATAGTTTATCTTCTAACCTCTATCAGGCGAAGAAAAATACTTCTTTCACGGATTCCAAAACTTCACCCATACATCGAAAAAATAACCGAGGAACACTTAACCGTTGGAAACGAGAAAGCTGTAACAAACTCTTTCGGGTCTTGGGTCTTGGTGGGTTTTCGTTTTTGGTGGAGAAACTTTAATTAAAACGATCGCCTGAAATACGGAGGGAATGCTGCCCAAACTTTCTTCGGGAAGATCAAAGCCAATAAAAACTTTTCCTTTCTCACCAATTACGTGGAACTCCTGATAATCACGGAAGTTCGGTGTTGAGAAATATTAGGGATGAGATAATATATCACTTCGCTTTAACTTACGGCTGGGTTGCTTAACTACTTAGTATTCTCTTCAAGCAGTTTTGATTCTGTGGAAATACAAAATCCACAACTTGGGGAGGCTTGTCTACTAGGCTAGCTTATAAACTTTTTCCTCCTTCAAGAGATGGTTGGTTGATCCTGTCTTTCCAGACTACGAATCAAAACGATTTCCTCCTCTACCTTTATTTTCCTAGTTTGTTTTAATTGACTTATTTTCTTTATTAAGTCGTTTTTACCCGTCTAATTCGGACGCCGGAAAATTCTGAAATTTAGTTTATGGTGAACAACATCGACTTGTAGAGTACAACGTAACTATTTTTTCCATAATCTTCTCAAGTGTGGGCTCCATTAGCCCTGTTGTTAACTATGACGAAAATTAATAGAAATGACGTTGTTAGACTTTATTTGTCTTACAGTGGCACTAACCTTTATTAGGAAAAAATTGTAAGCCGTCCGGAGCTTTTGTGTATAAATTTACAGTGGTAAAATTTTTGTTAACATTTGGTAGCTATATGTGTACTGATGTGTGTCTAATGATGAGGACGAAATGAAAGATATTCCAACAATTAAAGCAGGAAACTGACAGAAAAAGTATTTATCGAATTGAAAAGAGATATGGAATTAAATAAATGAGAAGTTTCAAGCACCAAAGAATTCACGTTACGGACATAACTTGTAACCAAACTCCAATCGCCACCCGCATCTTCTGGTTGGATACTGAAAAAAAAAACATGGATGAACGGAGCTGTGAATCCTCAATGGCTACTTCCTTTGATTTATAGAAAAAAAAAGCTTATTCATTAATTTCAAAAATGGAGTTTTGATGGACTATTTCTTAGAAGTAGTTTATGAAATAGTTTAAAATGAAAATATATATGTTTGATTTGTTTTAACAAAATGTCAATAAATAGGTTAATTTTCTCGGTTGTTAAAAATGCTAATGTTGGTTCGTTGGTAATTGTTTGTATAGCCATAAACTGCCTTTTTCATCCTATCGTAACTATTTTCGGAACAAAAATGATAAATTATTCAGTGGTGGTAAAAAAAGAAGTATTTGTGACTGACAGGATATAGTCAACTGTTAAACATTTATAAAAGGCCATTTGTCTGTGTGGAAAACAAGTTTAAAACAAGTATGGAAGGATAAATGGCGGAAAAAATTCCATATATTGATAAATATATAATAAACAAAAAATAAATACCATTAATTTCAGTTAGTTTACTGTATGGTGCATGTTGTGAAAAATCAAACATTTATTATTTTCTGAAAAGAAAAATAGCGCCGTATTTTATATTTTTTCGCGTTCGAAAACTTTTACCCTAAATACTATTCTCCTTTTCATTTGCATACATTTTTATCTATTTTGTTAATTAATTAATTATTGTTTTGAATAAAGTGGGGTTGGGTCTCCCATTTCTGCATTTCCTTTTACCTCGTTTTCTCCTTCCTAATAAACACCATACTTCTTGGAAAGCTTGAATTTGAAGGTCAGTGGCACCTTTGGGGTTTTTGGGCTTGTTCCGTTAAAATAAAATAGGTTTCATCTTCTGAATAATCAATCAATAATAATAATAATAATAATAATAATAATAAAATAATAATAATAATAATAACTAAATAATAATTAATAATAAAACACCAAGAGATGGACACGATCAGGAAAGAAGTATATGCAGAGGACTCAAGGCGAATAATCAAGTCAAAAGCTCAACGCCGGAAATATGATAAAAGCCATAAACCCACATGGGCAGTGCCAGTAACTCAGATACAGTCGCAGGAAATAGTGGAATGGACTAATGGCAGAACTCCGCAGCATCGATCAGAAAACCAGGAAACAAATGACCAATACACAAAAGCAACTACACCCAAGAGCAAACTTTACGGACAGACTTATACATAACACGAAGGAAGGAAGGTGAGGGAGGGACTAGTAAGTATAGAGGACTGGTAAAACGTCGAACAATCAAAAGAGGCGCTGGGGGCAATATCCTGAAAACCAGTGAAGACGAGTGGCTAAAGAGTGCCCATGGGAAGCAAGGACTAATAAAAGTAGACGCAAAAGACCCAGAAATATGCAGAGACAGGAGAAAAGACAGAAACGAACAGAAGGACTGGGCCACAAAACAAAACCAATGCACGGACAAAATATATGAGACAGACAAAAGAACTAGCCAGCGATAAAGGGACCAATGGCTAAGGCTAGAGGGGAGGGGGAAGCTAAAGAAGGAAACTAAAGGAATGAATAACATGCCGGTGCACAAGATCCAGGGCCCTAAGAACCAGATATGTTCAAAGGTACGATAGACGGAAAATAAAACATCATCTCCCATATGTAGGAAGTGCAATACGAAAAAATGAAACCATAAAACCACATAGCTCAGCAAGTGAAATGCCCGGCAACTTTGCAACAGAACCAGTACAAAAAAGAGGCAATGACCTTACAGTGGCAAAAAAGCCCTCCACTTGGAGCCTGTTGTAAGAAACATCAGCTACCTTGCCAGTAATAAGTGGTACGAGGCAACCAACCTGAAGGACGTGATAGGAAAACGATCAGGCAAAGATCCTCTGGGACTATGGTGATCAGAACGGATAGGGTGATACGTGCAAATAGACCAGAGGACGTTGAGGTTGATTGAAAAGTTCAAGAAGAAAGTTATCAAACTCATTTGATGTTTGCCCAATACCATGGGGACACCAGAGGTTGAAGAGAAAGAGAGGGAAAAAAAATGGATAAATAATCAAAGATCTGAAAATAGAAACTAAGGAAGGATATGGGATATGCCAGTGGAAAATTGTACTCATAATCCATAGGAAGCAACTAGGCACGATCCAAGATCCCTTGAAAAGGAATCTAGAAAAAACAAACTAGAGGCTGAAGTAGCTCCAGGGACTCATGCAGAAGAGTGTGATCCTAGATACGGCCCCCCTCCCCCCCCCCACAGTAAGAAAAGAAAAGTGATTGGGACTCCTAAGGAGGCAAGGATGCAACCCGGAAACCCCACACTATAAATACCCCCCACACAGTCGAATTGGAGGAGGACTGATAGAGCAAAAAAAAAAAAAAAAAAAAAAAAAAAAAAAAAACAAAAAAAAAATGATAAAAATACAAAACACTATTGTGGAAGAAAAAAAGAAGAAATGAAAATGGAATAGGTTCAAATATGCGCGGTGGATTTAAAAGATGTTAAGCGCGCCAACAACAACTCAACACACACACACACAAATATAACACACACATGCCACCACACACAACAAACAAACACGCACACTCACAGTCACTAATAATGCAATGCTGACTCCAGTGTCAGTGATATATGTTTTTTGGGGAAACTCGCTTCATGGAAGGAAACGGGGAAATTTAGCGATAAATAGTTAAACAAGAGAATAATGAAATACGCTAGGATAAATAAGAAAGAAGAAACAGGTGTATGGGACTGAAAATGCAACTTTTCTAAACTGAATTCCAAGTAAAGTTTTAATGACTTCTCTTTTTAGGACATAATTCCAAACCGTATAAAAT
>NC_087210.1:11327328-11333325 GCF_015104395.2 Macrobrachium nipponense | reverse complement strand
ATGCCTGTCAGGCACTTCCAGCTGTTTATATTTCCTATAGCTTTTGAAACAGCGTTACCAGACAGTCACATCGTTCTGGCTTCATACTTGCTCGGTCAGTGCCTGCTAGTGTGGACAGGGCCTTAAAGGCATCCTGGTCAGTGGGGACCTGCAGACAACATTCTTTCAAAGAAATATCACAGGAAACCAATCAAAAGGACATTGAGCTACTCTGCTGTCTTCAAGGGCAAGTAAATAATACTCTGCAAAGGCACCTTCCTCTCCTTTCATACAGTAACTGCTTTGCAGTCTTAGGCTGCTATGGGAAGCTGTCTGAAGGAGAAACAGCAATAGAGAACCTGAGGGGAACAGGTCGTCCGTGAAAACGTGCACTTCTGCCAGTATGGCCCAGCCACTACACCCGTGGACACAGCCCTTAACCGCAACGTTTAGTCACCTCGGCATCATTGTACTATCCGAAAAATACTTTATATGGCTGTTGGTGGAGTTAAAATACTACATCTGAGTCACCATCATAATATCAGTTTTTGCCCCGTTGAGAAGGATGCCTGCAACAAGTGTACGCAGCTCACGAAAGCTTTTGTTGATGGCAGGTGAGCAAGAAGAAATGTCTCTCACCTATGACAAGAACAAAAGGTTTTATCCTCTGAATTAATGATTTTTCACAAGTTTGTTAGACTTATTAATAACATGCGTCCTGTTTATTGATATTTATTAACTTGTAGCAATATTTATTTTTGGATTTTTTTTTAATTTTTTATACTATATCTTTAATTATTCACCATGATACCCATCATTAACCACCGTTCACAGCTTTGTTAACATCATAAGCGTACTGCATATTTATCTTTTTAATGTTTGTTGACTGTGTGTGGCAGTGTTGATTGTCGCATGATTTTATTATTATCCTCATAGTCTCCGTGAGGGTTTGAAAAGTAACCTAGAAAATAAATTTGGCGAATAATTTGAAGGGGTGGTCTGGAGTTTTTTGGTTTTTTAATTAGCTGATCAGGGGAATGCTATAGACCTAACTGACAGACCTAGGGGTCTACCACTACAGAAATATTGCAAGTGTCACGTGTGTGAGACAGACAGAGAGACAGACAGACCTGAATGCCATTTCCTTGTCCTCCGTGACGAACTGATTAATGGCGGTGTTTGATGTTGGGGCTGAAATGTGAGATAATGTGTTTTTCTCAGTCCTTCATTAATGGAATCCTTTAATCCGAGAGAGATGTAATTTACCCAGCAATTTTCCCTTGCAATATTTCAATCAAGGTGGCCACTGCAGTCGTTCATCTCAAAGAGAGAAATGATCAAAAAACCCATCGCATAATTATTCAAATAGAATGAGAAATTTATGTAAAATCCTCATTTCAATCTCTGTTTGCTTCCTCTTGATTCCAGTTTACAAATTAATGTGAAATAAACATAAGCAAAATTAGTTTTTGCTTTGCTGACGATACACCTGTAAATTTCCTCATTAATATACAAATATATTTCTGCTTTCAATGCATTCTTAATATGCATATTAGTACACGCTGCCTGTATCCAGAACCATGTTTGTTTTCCTATGTTAATGAGACCACTGTCTAGAAACCGCCAATGTAAGGCACTGTCTTTCTTCTGCATTAGTTTATGATTAACATTGTTTCTTGTACGTAAGATGATAAAAAATGGTATCATCTTATGTATACAGGTACCGCTAGTCAATGATTGACTAACGGTACAACAGTATACATGTTACAGTCAAAATCTAAATCCAGACAATTTTTAAAGTGACTGATTTTTTCAGGCAGTTTGTGAATTGCCTGGTTCACCCAGTCAGTTTATAAATCAGCTAAAACTCGCAGACAATTTTACAAAGTGACTAAAATTTTGATAGATTTTCTTGCATATTGACTGAAATGATCCTGCTACAGGTCATAAATCCCCAACCCCGCCAGGCCGAGGAACGAACCCAGGTTCTTTTGTGTGTGTGTGTGTGTGTGTGTGTGTTTAACTAGCTGTTTACCCTTTCAGTGTGAGCTCAGAGCTCATTATTTCCCCTAGCTAGTTACCCTTTCAGTGTGAGCTGAGAGCTCAATATTTCCCTAGCTAGTTACCCTTTCAGTGTGAGCTCAGAGCTCAATTATTCCCTAGCTAGTTACCCTTTCAGTGTGAGCTGAGAGCTCAATATTTCCCTAGCTAGTTACCCTTTCAGTGTGAGCTCAGAGCTCATTATTTACCCTAAGATATTGACTCATATGAAGTAATGGACTGACAGAAAAACAAACCGTGTTCTTGAGCAAAATTTTATTTTCTAAAACCTATGTAACGATATATCAAAATTGAAAATAAAGTATAAAATGTGATATTTTAAATTATCATATAAGTTTTTACTCTTACAATTCAAGCCAATGTGGCACCGACTATTGCATTTGTAACCTTCTTTGTAACATTTACACCGATTTGTTTGACAATGTTTCTTGCCTACAATACAGTTGCACTTAGCATAACCTTGACGTAGTCCCTACCTCCTATTTCATCATACCTACTTCACCAATACTATACTGTTGCTGGCTGCAACTATCAAATTGGCTCCTACAGTAGCGCCCCTTGAGTATTCCATCTTTCAAGCCTATTCGATACATGTCATTTTCGTTACGATCTAAGATAAACCACGATAACATTTAACGTGGATCACCTTTTCCTCGATCAACTAACGGGATGGGAATTGTCACTTTATCTCCTGTATTACGTGGGACATGTTCTACACGACTACGTTTGACCATGCACTCAGCTTGAGCTAACTGACCAGCTGCTGCTATGGACCGTTGAAGTGCTATGTCTTCTTGGAGCTTATGAAGTCTTCTTTGAGGATTCTGGCCATAGGGTGGACTGTCTGGATAGGCAGAGCCCTCCGATTAATAACAAAAGAAAACATTTAATAAATGGTGATAAACTTGCCATGTGGTTTGGAACTTAACCAAATTATTTATCAGTTACCTTTTATAATTTTGTGTGTATGTATGTGTGTGTTAGTGAGTGAGAGAGTATCACTACCTGGCTGAGCGAAGTCCTCTGGCGAGTCTGGAGGAGTAGAGCATTCTGGTGAATCGTCTGGATGATCCATGCACTCAGGTGGATCGTCTGGAGGGTTCGTGCAGTCAGGTGAATTGTCTGGAGGTTTCGTGCTCTGAGGTCGTGCACTCAGGTGATTCGTCTGGATGGTTCGTGCACTCGGGTGATTCGTCTGGACGAGTAGTCAGAGGGGAAACTGTTAAGCTCCAAGTAAATCCTCTTCAGTGATCATTGTCTTCAAAACTTCTTCCGGAAGTGCAGTTGAGTCGTAGACCTACTCTGGCCTCAATACGAAAGAGTGCTTTGTATGGGGATTGTTTGATTCCAGAATGGTAACTGGTGTTCTTTTGGAACTGCAAAAAACCTGAGTCCCATGGGCCAGTTACTTATACGTATCATTATACCCCTAACCATGAAATAAGCATGTCTTTTATATCACAGTTAAAGTGTTCAATTGATCCCTGGTTCTGTGGATGCCTTGGTTTACCATGAATGATCAACAGGTCTGGCCAGAGAAGTTTGAGTTCCGAGATAACCAATGCAGTAAATTCACTACCATTATCCACTTTGCAGAATTGAGGAGTAACCTTAGGGGTCAGTGGGTTGGAAGGGGTTCGGGGATTTCTGACCCGTAGCAGGAATCATTTCAGTCAATATGCCAAACAAAATCTATCAAATTTTAGTCACTTTGTAAATTGTCTGCGATTTTTAGCCGATTTATAAACTGACTGGTGAACCAGGCAATTCGCAAACTGGCTGAAAAAATCAGTCACTTTACAAATTGTCTGGATTTAGATATTGACTGTAACATACATATCCCTAGCCCTATTCGAAGCATCCGTGGTGAGGCGCCCATCTTACCGTTCACAAACAAGGGAACTACGCACCTCACCTCATAGACGAATAAGACACTCGGAAAAGGAAGGCACATGCTAAGAGGAAAAGACAAATGGTGGTAAAGATATATTTAGTTTTATATTGTAGAGTGCAAGTATGGGGACTTCTGAGACCCACTCTCTCGAATATTTCTCATCCTAAAACATTATTTGTGCCAATATGATACGCTTTGCCTAATAGTGTGTTCTTCCCTAGAAAACAAGACGTCAGTAACAATTATAAGCTTTGATTTTGTAACTGATGAATGAAGGATGGTCCCTGTATGCCAACAAATTCCACAGAATTGTCATATTCGAACCCCGCACAATGGCCGTAAGCCCCACATCGATCACTTAGGATCGCTACTTTGTCTTTATTTTCATATTAATATATATAGTATATATATATATATATATATATATATATATATATATATATATATATATATGTATATTGATAAAAATAAACAAAAAGTAACGATCTGTTAATGTTTAGGTATTATATAATATATATATATATATATATATATATAATATATAGATATAGATATTTATATACTTATAAAAAATAACAAACAGTTAACGATTAGGTATTGTACATAATATATCTATATCTATATAGATATGATATATATATATATCATATATATTAAAAATCATATATATATTATATATATATAAAATACTATATATAATATATATTATATATATTATATATATATATATATGATAATATATATATATATCTATATATATATATATATATATATATATATATATTATATATTTATATTATAATATTATAGATATATATATATATATATATATATATATATCTTATATATATATATAATATGACTGGTAAAAATGTTCTGTAACAAACGAGTTCCATCTAATAAAAGGAGCCCATAAAAACACAAAATAAAATAGAGAAAAGTACTATATTTCAGAGCTGCTGTCTCCCTCTTCAGGTAGATGAATGAGAAAAGTTCACAGAAAAGGTGGTATTATACCAAGAGGTCCATCCACAAACAAGCCATTTTAAGTCACCCCCGCTGATATCCTTCCTCTAATCTTCTTAAGGGTTGGTTGAATGAAGACGTTGTCGATCGTGTCCGAAATCCATCCTCCTTTGAGATGTTCATTACCTCTCTCTTTATTGATGGAATCGGCCTTAATAAAAGAGAGGCAGGTAATGAACATCTCAAAAGGAGGATGGATTTCGGACACGATCGACAACGTCTTCATTCAACCAACCCTTAAGAAGATTAGAGGAAGATTATCAGCGGGGGTGACTTTAAAATGGCTTGTTTGTGGATGGACCTCTTGGTATAAATACCACCTTTTCTGTGAACTTTTTCTCATTCATCTACCTGAAGAGGGAGACAGCAGTCTCTGAAATATAGTACTTTTTTCTCTATTTTGGTGTTTTTATGGGCTCCTTTTATTAGATATATATATTATATATATATATATATATATATATATATACACGTGCATATATGTTTGTATATATACACATATACATACATACATACATACATACATACATATATTTTATTATGAACTGTAAGAACCAACAGATTCTTTGTAGCCATCGTCACAACATTAAATTTTTCTGCTCTTTATTTTTGTTTTATATTAGCTGTTCTAGAAAAAAACAAATGTTACTACAATTTTAGGCAAAAACTTTTAACTTTTCAAGTGTTATTGACGGTACGTGTCTTGCCCGTTTTTCAGCTACTTTCACATTTGTGAGGTTTTTTAACAGTATGTCAAATTGGCATATAATTTAACATTGTTGGTATATTGTTTTGTGTCGAGTGTTGGCTTTATCATATTATCGTAACGAACTTTTTTTTTTTTTAGGTCGTGGTTTGTGCCTTCCAGAATATTGTATTAGTTAAAGTGCAAGCATTTATATAATATATATATATATATATATATATATATATTATATATATAATATATATATATATATATATATATATATATATATATATATATATATACCACGGGCCTTGTTGAGTCTTTTTGTCTATTCATAATTCGTAAATCC
>NC_087210.1:11309828-11322328 GCF_015104395.2 Macrobrachium nipponense | reverse complement strand
ATTTCATTTGTGGGCTCTGGTATGTTCTCTTCTGAGAGAGAGAGAGAGAGAGAGAGAGAGAGAGAGAGAGAGAGAGAGAGAGAGAGAGAGAGAGAGTAGTTAAACATGTATGCCTAAATTCGTTTCGAGACCCTGAAGATTGGTTGTCCTGAAAAGGCAAACTCCAGAAAAAATGTTAAGGATTGCTTAAAAATCAATTGACGTATTCAAGTTTATTATTTTAATTGTTTTATAAAAATGTCGTGCTATTGCCATGTTCCCACTTTCATTTTATTTGTTTGAGAATTGGCTGTCTTGTGCTGAAAAAGGTTACAGACATCATGTGCGTGTAATTTCTCTTATGTGTCATCTTCGAAATTCTGTTTTTTTTTTTTTTTTTTTTCGATTTCTTGGTTTCACTTAGCTAAATTCGTATTAAATTTTATTCTCGTGCCATTAGCTACAGGCAGTGCATTTTGGATAATAAACATATTGGTAAATAAATATCGTCCTTCCTGGAGGATGTAATCTTATCGGTCAATATTTCTTTATGTAATAATGTGGCTTTGTCTCGACCCCAAAATATCCTCAAGTATTGACAGTGGGAAAGTTTATAGAGTAGATTAAGAGAAATGTTTGCATAAAGTTGTTCTTACTATTTTCAAAAGTGATTATTTTGTCTAGCTCGTGAATTTTGCTTCAGTTTGAGTGAGATATGACTATGTAGCAATAATCAACCAATACCCCATTGTAATCAGGGTCGGTTGGGAAAAATCACGTTGCAGTATACACACAAATACCTATATATTTATACACATTCATTTTTGTATGTATGTAATATATATATATATATATATATAATATATATATATATATATATATATATATACATATATATATATATTTATATATATATATATATAATATATATATATATATATATATATATATGTGTGTGTGTGAATGTGTGTGTGTGTTGTGTGTGTCGTGTGTGTGGGTGGTATGTATGTGTGTGTTTTTTCAGCAAATACTTAAGTTGCTTAATTTTTTCAACAAGACGCTTCTTCCCTGTAAGGCATTTACTTCGGAGAAAAGACGACACTAAAATTACTATTGTCTGAAATCTATTTAATTACTTGTTTCCTTTATTCCAAATATAGAATTAGTTTTAAGTGGGACCATTTTTTGCATTTAGTATATATATATATTGTTTTTGCATTGAGTACACAACACACACACACACACATATATATATATATATATATATATATATATATATATACATATATATATATGTGTGTGTGTGTGTAGTGTGTGTTGTGTTGTTTTGGTTGTACTTCAATGCAAAACAATATATAATATGTAATATAATATATAATATATATATATCTATAATATATATATATCATCTATATATATATAGTTAATATAGTTAAATTAAATGCAAAAAATGGACCCACAAAACTTAATTCTATATTTGGAATAAAGGAAACAGATAATCAAATAGATTTCAGACAATACACCAGATACTGAAATACAGCCTAATGCAGATTTCAGAAGATTGAATCGATGGGGGTAATATTTGTTGTTGTACTGAATGAGCTAGGGTAAAATGACAAAACGAAAGTTGAAGGGATAAAGAGCGGTGTAAGCCGGTTTTAGGACAGGTAGTGAGGATATGGTAGTAAGAGGGTGGGAACAGCACGGAAAAACTAAGACTATAGAAAGTAGGATATGTAGAGTTTAATGGAGGAAATTGGAGAGTATATGAGGTGTAGTTGCAAGAAAGCAGGAATGATTGTAGACAGCAATACAAGATAATCGATAAGGTCAAGAACGTATGAGGGGAAAAAAGCAGGTAAAGGAAAAATTGTGGAAGGAGGTATAGAAGACTTTAAGAAAAGATGTTGTTCTACGAGTAATTAAATACAAATTGAAAGGTTACCGAGTAAATGAATTTGGGAATTTAGGATGTAAATTGTCTACAGACATTTTTTGGCATTAAATTTTTTCCGTTTCTTGTTGATTATAATTACAGTGATACAACATTCATAATGAATTAAAAATGAAACTGGTTGGTGTTTTAGCGTAAACTGAGTATAAGTTAGGACTGGTGCCTATGAAACTGATATTTAAAAACTAAAGAAAGGCACGTTTTCTTGTGAATGTATTTTTCTGCTACCTGCTAGAAATTGCTTAAACATCTGATATATCACTGCACACTCAGACAGAAGCCAGCAGTATCGTTATCTTCTGTTCCTGTACCCCCTACTCCCCCCCCCCCCTCCCACTCAAAATGAAAACCGCTGTGCTTTAGCATTTTATGAAATCGTTTTAAGCAACTAAACATTAATAAACAAGAAACCAGATTGCTATCGTTAAAGCGAAAATACTTCCCCCACTCATTTATTTATTTATTTTTTATTTATTTACTTATTTATTACCTTAATAGAGATAACGCTAGTTTCAAGAATTCGTATTTATAGTTTCCATTTGATTTTGTATTTCTGTTCATTTATCTGGTGAAATACAACAGCTCAAACAAAAAGTTTGAGCTCAAGTTTACATTATTAGTGTAGTTCAGATTGTAGTTCAGTCTGCTACATTGTAGAATAAGTAGGATTGATGAGACAAGAATTTGCCAATTTACAATATTTTACAATATTTTCTGATCAGAAGACAGACTTTTTTGAGATTCTAGGAACGTACACAAGGAAATCTCATTGCAAGTTCTGTTCCTGATGTTACCTCTAAGTATCAACCGAACTGTATCTGCTGCACTTGGTTTTGCTTTGGTAGTTAATTCCATGATCCTGCAAACTTGAAAGCAACGTCTCTCCGCGTCTATGTCGTGGTTTTACTAGGTTCATTCTTGCAGTCAAATATCCGGAGAATAGGAAGAAAACGTCCTACAGTTGTTAAACTTTCCAAGTTTAATAGTGCTTTTCGTAAGTATGTCTATTTGGTATTTCTAGGTTCCTTTTAATGACACAGTTTTTAAATACCTTTTCATGATTATCCATTATTTGATTGGAATGAAGAAATGACGTTTATTCCAACCCCAAAACTCTTTCAGTTGCATGGAGGGGAAACTTTCTCAATTGCTCAGTTACCTGAGTGGATTTCATGTTAGTAACTCCAGTGCTGTTCCAAAATGGCCGCGAAATTGGATAACTAGAATATTGAAATTCGGTTACCAGCAATGGGACGGGAAGAATGAAAAAGAATTCGCGTGAATATTTTAAGCTATGCATAACTATGAGACAAGACTGGACCTAAAGAGGCTTTACCGTATAACATTCTTTCCTCTAATCCCTTTTGCTTTTGTTTACAAAACTTATGAACAGGATTGTTTCTAACTATGTCTCACATCTGCTTTAGCAAATATCTTCATTTTTAATCATACTTCCTGTCTAATTTTGTGATTATTTGCTACCAAGAGTTATGATACTCTCTCTCTCTCTCTCTCTCTCTCTCTCTCTCTCTCTCTCTCTCTCTCTCTCTCCTGGAAACCTAAATATTGACTTTCTCTCTTTCACTCTTTTTTTGCTAGCCAGCTCACACCTCTGCATTCTGTGATGGTTTTGATAACAGACTTTTCCCTTCTCCAAGTGTGAAGTTCTCACGGAATAAACTTTGACTCGAACTGCAGGTCACGGACACTTGAGTCTTCAGGGATTGGTTGCCGGTGTAGCTTTAGAAAAAACAAAGATATTGAAATAAACAATAGTAGAACAAACGATGAACGTTTTTGCCATGTTCTTGAAGCGGATGTGATTATCACAGTGTTCTCCTTCTCTTACGATGCTCTTTTATTTGTTGCTTTTTCCTGTACCTTGTAACAAAGTATTATTCTCTCTCTCTCTCTCTCTCTCTCTCTCTCTCTCTCTCTCTCTCTCTCTCTCTCTTGTTTGTCATGCCTGAATGTACACTTTGTATTAGAAAGTCGTTTCAAATATGGTATTTGGACTGTTTTTTTGTTTTGTTTTTTTTATTGACTTAATTCAGATAGTTTTATCTAAGGCCGTACTGTACACTTTTCAAGTGCAGTGATGTTTGATTCCTAACTTATATGTAAATATAAATATATATATAATTATATATATATATATATATATATAGATATATATATATATATATATATATATATAGTATATAATATATATATATATATATATATATATTATATATATAATATATATATATATATATTTTACACAACACACACACACACACACACACACATATATATATATATATATATATATATATATATATATATATATATATATATATATATATACTATAATTGTGTTTCTTAATAGTGATTTCATTCGATTATTGTGGGTAGCATAAGTGTCTGGTTTAAATTGTATTTGAACTGCCTCTTTATGTACGCCACTAGTTTCTGTGACTTCTTTTCAGCTTTCATGCATTGTTTTGTCGAATTAAGTCCTGTCTACATTATTTATGTCATTCCCAAGCAGCATGTAGTTTGCATGAGGGTTGTTTGTTGCAATTTATAACACTACATTTATCCAGGTGCGAAATAATTCAGGCTTTAATGAGCTTTGGCTTAGAAACGAAAATAGAACAACAGTCGCCGTGTTTTCTGGCCCTTACGTTCACGAATGAATTTTTTGCTGATGAAGTTTCTTTTTTCTATATAAATTCATATCATATCCTGTTTATGAACACCTATTCACATAGCCGTTTAAGGTCAAAACGACATCAGCAATGTTGTTGAACAGTTATTAGTGAATAAACCTGGAAACCACATTCCAATGACATCATGATCAAAATACACCTTTGATGCGCCCTTCAATAGCTTTCATTGATACACATATTGTTAAAACACTATAGGTGAATTTCAGCCATTTGGGTCCATAATGGATGTTTTCATACCAAATGCCATTTTGTTACCCAAAAAGAATATGTTTTGTATTAGGAGATCAAATCCCCTCTAACGACATTTGTAGCCTGACACCTTTAGTAACCGAATAAAAAACAAGCATATAATACATAGCTTGAAATACATTTAGGTATTTACTGACAAAACCAGCTGCCATATTGTATTTAGAGTTAATGGTTATTTCCCATAAGTTCTATAAAATCGACACCTTTTGAGAAAAAATGAATAACTATCCTTATTGTGTAGCGCTGCATGCCAGTAACTACCTAAATGAAAAAGCTGTAGGTATATCAGCAAGGTAAACGAAAATGTTTTCCCTCAAAATGCTATTACGTAAATAACATGCATACATATACGCACGCACAACGCACACACATATGAATATGGTAAGGCTTTATATCATTTTACCGTTTCAGAAATGATTAGTGATGTGTCAGCGCTCAGAATTTCAGAGTCCATTGAAATCACAAACAGCAAATCGACGTCCTCTTCCGCTTTATTCGGTGCAATTTGTGTGTGGAAATTTGAGGATTAGATTGTATAACCAGGTAGTTCTCCTCGTACCTGATCATTTTCCTATCTGGAGCTTTTACCTCTTGCCTATGCACCACATGACGCCCATGCCCAAATCTTAACAAATATGCTACTTGTTCTTTTCAGGAGGTTTTTCCTACTTTCTAGCGAATAGTTCAGTACGATGTAGTTTTTGTGAGTTTTTTTTTTATTTGTAAATAATAAATAATACATTAAACAGATATTGTCTTTTTAATACCAAACAACAACTTTTATATATATATATATAATATATATATATATATATATATATATATATATATATATATATATATTTATATATATATAAAGCTGTTGCTTGGTATTATATTAAAAACAATACCTGTTTAATGTATTATTTATTATTTACAAATTACCAAATTGTAAACAGACAAGCTAAAACTCACAATAAACTACACCGTACTGAAACATTCCCTAGAAAGTAGGAAAACCTTCTGAAAAAAAACAAGTATCATATTAGTTAGTATTTGATAATGAGCTTCATGTGGTGTATACAGCTACCTTTATTACTCTCTACATAAATTTACTATTCCTCTCTACAGAGGTGAGACATCCGTTACTGTTCTTATGCAGGACTCTTACGGCTTATTGAGCCAAACAGCCAAATTGTAATCAACTCTTAATAATATGTGTTCCTTTATTTGTGCAAGATTACCTGCAAGAAAAACACAAACGCAAAGAAAATAGACGAAAACGGCAAAAACTTGTGACGAATAATACAAGACAGTAACGAAATGGATACGATGAGCAAGCATCAGTTCAATTGAATTTTTCTATTCTCTTAGTGTTTATTTATTTTAAAGAACTTTCTTTCATATTTTTACTTTTCTTATCATGGAGAGATGTAACTTCTCTGAGTTTTTTTACGGGCTTCCAGTTCTTTTTCAGATTTCTTTTACACTTTTGTAGACTCCAAACTTTTTAAAACACTCATTGGTCTTTACTTTGCCGATATATTTTACGTCTTCCTGAAAGCACTGCAATTCACTTTTCTTCCTACCCAGCTGTCAATTTTTCGTTGCCGGTGATTGTTGCTATCACCTGTTGCTTAGAGCAGTTATCTCAGAATTGAATTATTCACCATCTCCACGCTTTATTGCTCATATTGTCGTTTTGAATTGCCTAAACTTGGTGTTCGGCAATGAGACTAGACATCTCCTGGTGCGCTTGTTTTCATATGCCCTACGACTATTGAATGGCTAATTAGGGACGTGTAGAATTCTGACACGTATTTCTCGGCACTGGAATAAATTGAAACTTTACATGGGGGCAACACGCAACACATATACGTATAACATATTCAGCATGCAGTTATGGAGTTAGAGTAACACCTCTATCATTATCTAAGGCTTGACACGTACATCAGTACCTCAACACAGTATACAGATGATCAATGCTAGACATTGTATGGGAGCGAATGCAATGCGACTGACGGCCTCTCAAGAGCAAACTTTTTCCTCCATAAGCATTCACTCTTATGAAAAGTGGGATAGACTGACGCTCCTTGAGTGCTGAAAGTTTTTTTTTTTTGTGTGTGTGTGTTGCCACTTGAGGAGATTTCCAAAGCAATTACTCTAAAAAGCTTTTACATTTTTATAGTTTTTTTGTAAAAGAAAACTATTGAGATGGTTTCGTTTGTCCGTCCGCACTTTTTCTATTCGCCCTCAGATCTTAAAAACTACTGAGGCTAGAGGGCTGCAAATTTGTATGTTGGTCATCCAACCTCCAATAATCAAACATATCAAATTGCATCCCTCTAGCTTCGGTTATTTGTATTTTATTTTAGGTTAAATTTAGCCATTATCGTGCGTCTGGCACCATTGAACCAAATTCCAGAGGCATAGTCGATGCACCTTTACTTGACCTCATCTGGGGAGCAACTGAGAGCTACCCGGGTGGAGCTGAGAGTTTCATACAGCAGCACATCGAGTTTCATATAGCTTTATTGACTGTACAGAATACTCGCTTGCGCCATAGAAATTTTTTCGACGCATTATTTTCTTTCTTTCGTTTTCTTTCTTTTCTTTTTTTTTTTTTTTTGCACAACCTGCCGTGACCTTTCACCTCCTTTAAATAAAAGGCTTTCTCCTGCTGGCTCTTTTAGTGTAAACTTATAAAGGATAGTGAGCTATAAAAAATGAGGCTAACATTTTCGTTAAACCAAAGTTTACCGTAACATCTCATGGTTACTCTCTTGTTCCATTTTCTTTTTTGTTTCTTATTTAGTTTTGGAAATTTATCACAGTGTTATTTATAGACAATGTGTGTCCCACTACGAAATTGGTGGTTTTTATATAATAATCTCTCTACCCAGTTGTTGTCTAATATAAATGTGGAGAAAATGCCATACTGCAAAACAAACATATTGAAATAAAAATATATTTTTAGAAATATTCGCTACCATGCATAACATTGAATTATGACTTGAGCTTAGAGCTCAACGGCAGCTTTTATAGGACGATTATTTTCTTCGGTAGTCTTTAACCGTTTCATGGCATTTTCGTTTATTTTAGAGTCCGTTGCTAATATCACAAGACCAATATATCTGGCTCCTTCTTCTTCTTCTTCTTCTTCTTCTTCTTCTTCTTCTTCTTCTTCTTCTTCTTCTTCTTCTTCTTCTTTTTATTCTTCTTTATGATTTTCTCGTGACAAATATCATAACGTGACACTCGCAATTCTGTAATTAGCGTAGTTCTGTAGTTATGGAAAGTATAACGCCTCGAAAAATGTCAATGGCTATTATTGTTTTTTTCAACTTCCTAAAGTAGGGATATGCAGCTTATTATGCCTCGTAGGACGGGGTCAGGAAAAGAAGAGGAAAAAATAATATACAGAAAAAGAGGAAAGAGGACTCGAGATACTTCTACTCTCCATTGTTACCTAAAGTTCTTCTTTAAACACCAAGCAAAAAACGAGCTAGCGTTCATTCCATTCGACCACCGCGGACAAAAGGCTGATGTTTCATAATATGACCTAGAAAATAACTAATCACTATTTTAGGTGAATACAAAACAAACAAAATAAAATCGAGCCTAAGTAAATATTTCGTTAAAAATGACCAGTATCTTAACAGAATCGACAATTGAAAGATGCGCAGCAAACTAGATCCAATATGATTCTTTAAACTAAGCATTTCCAGGGAAAGTTTCGAAGCAACATGTATATCACTTCAATTAAGAATTCTAGAGGTCTCTCATGGCAAGCTTTTATCGCCCATTCCGAGGAAGAGGAAAGGGCGATAACATTAAAGACCTGATGGAGAGAATCTCGTGATAAATGAGACGTTCTCATCTCTCGTTTGATATGACTTACGATCCCGTAAACTTCACAACAGTTTAAAAGTCACTTCATGTCAGGTTTATAAATAAATTTTTTCTCGGTGTTTCGAGGCGTTAAACTTTCCATAACTGCAGAACTACGCTAATTGCAGAATTGCGAGGAGGGAATCAAGGTTGTGTGACAGAGGTTTCAGTTCTTGCTTTCAGTGTTATTCTTATTCATTTCCATTGTATAAACTATAGTTGCGTTATGTTTCACAATGATAATCAAACCTTTTGGGTTTCAGATAAATTCAAGCGTGTAGTGTTATATTGTTGGCAATTTATGTATTATTGATTGATTAGTGGATAATGGCACTAGTTAATCGTGGAGTGCGTTAATGAGGATTCACGCGCATATACATACATAAATATATTTGCGTAATAGCATATGCGCGTGTTTGTATGTTTTCCGAAGAAGAGATGAGCGACAGCAATCGAGTGTGGTACTTATCTCATAATTTGCAAAAGTGGTCTCATTCCAGACGACTCTAAATGCAGGATGTGAAGTACTATTAAACTTTCCATGAAACGAGTCATCCTCTTTTATGGATCTGAGCGTTTTGACGTCAAGTGTCTAATTAGATGACTCATTAATCGAAATCAATAATAATGAATAGTGAAAGGGTAACTAATGTAAAAATTGCTTAACAGATTAGCCTTCCAGTGAAAGAATCTATTGGTTTTCTTTAATTTTTCTTCCATCAAAGTTTATGCCCGTCATATTGTTCGATCTGAATAGCAAAAACTTTTTATTTTATTTTTTGTCATGTTCGAAATTGTTTTATATATAACAATCCCAATATGTCAAATGCTTTGTATTATCGCATTTATGTATATTTATATGAAATCCATATTAAAATTTTCTATGAATGTAATGAATGATTAAGATTCATTTTGTGATTGATGGCATATGATACAAATGTCATTTATACACACATAAATGTCGCCCATCCCTATAAGCAATATCAGTTTAAAGAAGACTTACAATTAAATAAAATGAGTCCATTTAAACAGCGATTTCACTGCCTAAAATTCTGATATTTAAAGCGGCAGTTGAAGCCTACACTAGTCTAAATGAATTAAATGCTTAAGAGGAAAAGACGATCCAGAAATTAACCAGCTGAATTTCGAGATAAAGTGGAATATAAACATATCAAAAGACATGTGATATGAAAGAAACTAAATTATTGTACAATAAACTTTTCGTTAGTTGGCGTAAAATAATCATTATTACAAAAATCTTAATAAGTATGAGAACTGAAATTTACTTCTAATTAGAATGAACATTTACATTTACACTTATAAACAGGCAATTACTTCCTTTACACGAACTTCTAAAATAATATCCCATTAAGTTCACTCACGTACATAAAACCACACGTGTGCACGTATACACATTATGCATATATCTTCATACCATGTGATCAATGATTATGAGAGAGAGAGAGAGAGAGAGAGAGAGAGAGAGAGAGAGAGAGAGAGAGAGAGAGAGAGAGAGAGAGAGAGATCTTGATTATCTATATATAACTGCTGGGGAATTTATGCGACACTGAATTTCAAGTCTTGGTATATTTATGTCTACCTCTATCAGCGAAGGAAATACTCTTTCACGGATTCCTAAACTTTCACCCTACATCGAAAATAACTCGAGACATTTAACCGCGGAAACGAGAAGCTGTAACGAACTCTTTCGGGTCTTTGGAAGCTGGAGAAACTTTAATTAATACGATCGCCTGAAATACGAGGAATGCTGCCCAACTCTTCGGGAAGATCAAGCCAATAAAACTTTCCTTCTTACCAATTACGTGAAAGTCCTGATATCACGTTCAACTTTCTGTGAAATATTCGAGATGAGCTATAATAGTTAATCACGTCCTTGTAATTTACTGCTGTTGCCTTAAACTACTTAGATTCTCCAGCAGTTTTGATTCTGTGGAAATACAAATCCACAACTTGGGGCTCTCCTTGGCTAGCTTATAACTTTTTCTCCTTCAAGAGATGGTTGTGATCCTGTCTTCAGACTACGATCAAACGATTCCTCTCACATTTTTTTTCCTAGTTTGTTTAATTGACTTATTTTCTCTATTAAGTCGTTTTTACCCGTCTAATTCGACGCCGGAAATTCTGAAATTTAGTATGGTAGACACATCGACTGTAGAGTACACGTAATATTTTTTCCATATCTCTCAATGTGTGGGCTCCTTGCCCTGGTTAACTATGACGAAATTAATAGAATGACGTTGTTAGACTTTATTTGTTTGCAGTGCACTACCTTATTTAGGAAAATTTAAGCCGTCCGGAGCTTTTGTATAATTTACAGTGTTAATTTTGTTAACATTTGGTAGCTATATGTGTACCTATGTGTGTCTAAGATGAGGGACGAAATGATATTCCAACAATTTAAAACAGAACTGACGAAAAGATTATCGAATTGAAAAGAGATATGGAATAAAATGAGAAGGTTAGCATCAAAGAATTCACTTACGACATAACTTGTAACCAAATCCAATCGCCATCCGCATCTCTAGTTGATACTGAAATGGATGAAGGAGCTGTGAATCCTCAATGCTACTCTTTTGATTTATAGAAAAAAAGTCTTATCATTAATTTCAAAACTGGTTTGATGATATTCTAGAAGTAGTTTATCAATATATTAAAATATATATGTTGATTTGTATTAACAAAATGTCAAGAATGTTTAATTTTCGGTTAAATAATGCTATGTTGGTTCGTGATAATTGTTTGTATAGCATAAATGCTTTTCATCCTATCGTAACTATTTTTGGAACAAAAAAGATAATTCAGTGGTGGTAAAAAGTATTTGTCTGACAGGATATAGTCAACTGTTCAACTTTATAAAGGCCATTTCTATGTGGACAAGTTAAAACAAGTATGAAGGATAATGACGGAAAATTCCATATATTATAAATATATAACAAACAATAAATACCATTAATTTATTAGTTATGTATGTGCATGTGAAAAATTAAACATTTTATTTTTCTTGAAAAAAATTCGCGCCGTATTTATATTTTTTTCGCTTCGAAACTTTTACCCTAATACTATTCTCCTTTTCATTTTCATACATTTTTATCTATTTGTTAATTAATTAATACTTTTGAAATAAGTGGGGTCTCTTCTTTCTGCATTTCCTTTTTACTGTCTTTCTCCTTCCTAATAAAACACCATATTATTTGGAAGCTTGAATTTGAAGTCAGTGGCACCTGTGGGCTTGTTCCGTATAAATAGGTTTCATCTTCTGAATAATAATAATAATAATAATAATAATAATAATAATAATAATAATAATAATAATAATAATAATAATACAACTATTGTGGAGGAAGAAAAAGAATGAAAATGAAAATGGAATAGGTTCAAAATATGCGCGGTGGATTTAAAAGAGTAGCGCGCACACACACTCACACACACACACACCATACACACACATGCACACACACACACACACACACACAAACACGCACACTCACTAATATGGCATGCTTGACTCCAGTGTCAGTGAGATATGTTTTTTGGGGAAAACTTGGTTCAAGAGAAAGGGAAATTTAGCGATAAATAGTTAAATATAATAATGAAATAGATAGATATAACAAGAAAAAGCGGTGTAGGACTGAAAAGTAACTTTTCTCACTGAAATTCCAAGTAACTTCATAAATGACTCTTCTTTTTAGGACTAATTCCAAACCGTATAAAAT
>NC_087210.1:11277841-11309328 GCF_015104395.2 Macrobrachium nipponense | reverse complement strand
CTCAGTTGTTGAACTATAACATAATTTTGCAACGATTATTGGTTTGGAAAGGGAAAAAAGAATAAAACTTTGAGTTTGAAAAACAAAGCAAATAAAAGCAGAGAATGGGATCGGATGTCGATGATATGAAAAATGTTCCAAATAAAAATTGTTTCACCTCACCAGAGAAACAATGGAATTAGAAAAGTTGAAAATTGCCGTTCATGTTCTTGAAACTATGAGAAAAAAAGAAGCAGAAAATGTTCTTCAAGGCTTAACGTAATATTTGGTACCTCCGTAAACAATTTTGGACAGCTCTGTATCGAAGTTATTAGGTTTCTTCCTTGAACATTGGAATAATAAATTCCCTCCGTAGCCTTTAATGAAAAAAAACCGTTCTTATTCTTAGGAACGCCCAGAAGAATACCAGCCATTGAATTGATTATTGAATTTAGGCCAAAGGCCAGGCACTGGGGACCATGTAGTCATTCAGCGCTGAAACGGAAATTGGGGGGAGTAAAAGGTTTGAAAGGCGGAACAGGAGGAAAACATTCCAATTGCACTATGGATCAATTGTTAGGAGAGGGTGGAAAGTTGGATGGACGAACGAGAATATGAAAGGACGTATAAAGGTCAAAGGGAAACGAAAGAAAGTAACTGTAAGTGCCCTACAGTGCACCGCATAAGATGCACTGACGGCACAACCCCTACGGAACTAGTCAGTTTAAAAATGAAATTGAACAAAGTTTCTGGATTGCTTTAAAATGTTGTCAGTTTTCGCTGTTAAATAAAGTTAATACAGGAAAGGAACTTATCACCATAAATAATATAAATAATCAGAAAAGTCCTCTCGTCTCCGTGGACTATCCTAATAGCATTGCATATGGGGAGCTAAGGTGGCCGTACAACCACAACCTTCAACCTGAGAAGTATTTGCATATTTATATCTTAGTTTAACCAGACCACTGAGCTGATTAACCGCTCTCCTAAGGCTGGCCCGAAGGATTAAATATTTTGACGTGGCTAGGAACCGAATTGGTTACCTAGCGAAACGGGATCTACAGTTCTTTTGAGGAATCCTAATCAAAATTATACCGAGAACTGGCGGGGAATCGAACTTGAGACTATCGAATTGGTAGACTAGCACGTCCAGCGAGGAACTAGTAACTGTATAACAGGTGAAATGGAATCCCCCTTTCCTGCCTAACTCTGCTTACCTGTGCATGCGTACTTCAGAGCTAAGAGGCGGAAATAAACAAATCCGAAAATAAACTGTCATAAATACCATGTAAGTCGGCCCTTCTCGTAAAACTTACGTGAATAGGAAAAAAACACAGTATCTACCTTTATGATGGTATCGTTGTCAGTTTTAACAATTATTATATACAGGCAAAAAGAAAAGGATGTTCTGTGAAAATCACTAAACCGTTGTTTTCTCTGTTTATATCTATTTTTTCTTTATTTAAAAAAACTGTTTTAAAATCTGTAGTTCTTGTATTCTTGCGGCAATAAATACGAAATACGTAAATAGATCTGTCATTTATTTTGTTATGAATCAATCAGCACTGACCAAACGACACCGACCATATGTGGCTGCAGTAATCCATACTACATGCAACATTGAAAACCATTTGTAGTCTGAATTCACGAAACCCGGAATTCATTTGTATTCCGGCAATACATCCAACTCTGAAATGACTTACGTATGACCTGGATTCGTCGATTAATTGCGGGGATCGTTGCAATAAAACGCTCACAACACCTACCACAGCTATCGACGGCAGTTTTCGATGTTTTACGAACCTAATTGATCTATATATATGTATATATATATAATATATATATATATATATATATATATATATATATATATATATATATATATATATATATATATATATATGGAACCTTAATCTTTATAATACACGAAACAAAGGTCTTTGTCTTGTCTGACCTAATGTAGTAATCGAACTACATATGCCGCACTAAGATAAAGTAACCCATCCATAGTACTCTCATATAAATAGGCTCAACAGACTAGTTTTTTGGAACTAAGACTCCTTTCTTCATGAATTTATGACCATGAATCAAGGACTGTTCGCCTAACATTGTTACACGTGTAAATAAGGACATTAGAATTAGAAATGGACAGAATACAACGTGTAATAACTGATACTTAACCCGTTTTCAGTGCCCCGTACCGCTTGATATTTCTCAAACTTTTTTCGTACCCCAATCCAATCTAAATAAAATAATAAAACATAATACAGTAAATATACAGCACAATTGTACTGGCTATCATGTCTCGTAACCCCAGGTTAGGGTATCGTACCCCTTGGGGCTACAGTACCCCAGGTTAAGAACCACTGGTCTAGTAATTGCATTCGTTTAAAGTGGCACTTCATTCCACTGCGTAAAGAAAAGTTTGTTATTTGATTAACTTGAGGAATAGGCTCAGAAGTTACATCTTATCTATATTATTTATCATTGGTTAGTATCACGCTCATTGTTGGGTTCAGATCTTCATTCTTTTGCCGAAGTATAAATAATTTAAACCCATTAAACTCAGAAGGCTTTTCCATATGAGTAATAATATTTCGCGGGCTTGTGGCTAATGTAAGGTAATTTATCAGTCTTGCTACCCACTTCTATGTCATTGTTGTTACTCAATAAGTTTATATATTTTATCTTGGTTTTAGGAAGATCAGATACTGAGCATACAGGTTCAACAGACAAATATTCTTAATTCTGTTCCCAAGCATAGATATTCTATTAATTGAACCTTGTATCTATAGTTTACCAATATATATATTTTATATATATATATATATATATATAATATATATTGCGTATATATACATATATCTATCTATTTATCAAACAACGTGAATCTTAACTGAGGAAGCTGAAAGTTGGCCCCGAAATTGTACCCGATTCAGCAAATGAGCTCATGCGAGTGAAGGCTGGGGTCTGAAGCAGTCGCCACCATCGGTGAAATGCACTGTATGTAGATACCGATCATTGAATGTATCATCATGATGACTATATAGATTATAGTAATATGTCCAGTTTATGTTTTTTTTCTGAAACAAAAGAATTTGATTTCTAGTGTTAAAAGTACTTTTACTGTAATTTGTCCTCAAAAGTAGAATAGTGTTAAGGTATTTATGCTGGTCTGGAGTTGGCAGCATTGTTGTATGATGGTAACTGATGTGATTCTTTAGCATGCCACCGCAAAACTAATAATACTCGGAAACAAAATTCAAGCGTATTATCAAACGGGGTTGGGACTAGGTTTACCAGATAAATATGGGGCTGGTCAAATACGGAAAACAATAGTTAGCTTCTCTAACCTCACCTAATAGTCTGGTTGCCAGCGAGACATAATTTACGTTGATCTAGTCTAAGTTCCTAAAAGGGTTTGTGTCCAATCACGGTTAGCTCTGCGTACCTTTTTATTTATAAATCTATTCCTTTTGACCATCATCGTGCAATTGTTTTTTTTATCCCTCTGCGGTGGAATTGCTGAAGCATTAGGCTATTCCAGTTTTGTTCTTAAGTTATTCTATGTTCGGAGAGACGTTTGTTCAAAGTCCTGCCTGTTTCTTCGACATAAGGAAGGCTGTAATCATCTGAATGTTTTGTTAAAAGCAGTTAGAGATAAAAGACAAATTATAAGATTATCTTTTGGATAGCGCTTTAAACTGCTTCTTATTTTTAACGTCAAAGATTTAAATAGTCAAAGGAAATATTCAGCGATCACAAGAAAACTGAATCAAAAGTTCTACTACCGAGATACATTGTTAAACGATTGCCAGTCACCACATATCATTCACGATAACATACACTTCTTAACCTGGAGATTCAAAAAGAGTAATAGAATAGAATATGGAATGTAGGCCAAAGGCTGCACATATGAGGTCAATCAACGCTGAAAGGGAAATTGACAGTAAAAAGTTTGAAAAGTATAACAGGAATAAAACCTAGCCGTTGCATTATGAATCAATTGTTAGCAGATGGGTGGAAAGTACGATGTTAAGAGAATGTGAACAGAGGTACAATTGAAGAAACGAAATGGGTTGCAGCAAGGGGCCGAAGGCACGCTGCAGAGATCTTTAAGCAATGCCGTGCACTGACGGTTCTACCTCCTTACATATCAATAAAGAGTAATGGATTGTTTGACTAGAGGGCGGGGGTGGGGGTGGGGTGAGGGCTGGGTTGGAGGTGGTGGACTGAATGCAAACTGGGCGAATTTCATCTTTACGCCTAATGCAACTACATAGTCTTTCAATTTCAATATGGTTAAACGATGTGGAGTTTAGTTTTGATTCTAAAATTGTAGTAGATAGTAATATCTATTTCCTCAAAGGGTATGAATGACAGATGATTAATTACGCTAGAATGTCTGAAGGCAAAAACACCATAGGGAGAAAAGTTCCAGAGATTAAGGGATTGAAATATCTAGTGCCATAAGAAATTGCTTTAAAACCATAAGCTTATCCGCTCACTCGTAGGAAACAGAGTTAGAGGCAAGTCATTGTTTACATACAAGCATGCATTAGAACGTGAAAATAGTTGAATTATGCAAAAGGATGTCTTAATAGTTTACTGTATTTATAATTATGTCAAAACAATCAACAATAAAAATCAGATGGCTCCTGAATATTGAAAAGCTCCTTCTGGTACGACTGATGTCAGGTTACAACTGCTCGCCTAGGCCCAGGCCCTCAAATGCCATTCTGGGTGACTGCAGAGGAGGAAATTTGAGGAGGTGAAACATTCACTTCTTTCCTGCTATGATGAATTGTAATTGATCCGCAGAGAAATGGATCACATACCAAAGGGTCTCCCACATGACGCAGATTAGATGGGGAAAGAGTGAGGTCGGGCACGTCTGAATCGAGAAATCATCTATATTTTCAAGAAAAGTGTATGTCTGCACGTTTTACCTCGATTATGAATTCTTAAAGTCAGGTCAGTCAACACAGAATGAAGAAAACGAATATTTGAAGGAATACACATTTTTTTATACCAAATTTTTCTTTCTATGAATCACATCTCATTGCCGCAAAAAATCATCGAGAATTAACCTATATATGTTTGTCTCAAGACACTGAAATGATAAAGCTCTCTCTCTCTCTCTCTCTCTCTCTCTCTCTCTATTTATATATATACGTATATATATATATATATATATATATATATATATATATATATATATATATATATATATATATATATATATATATATCTATATATATATATATATATAGATATATATATATATATATATATATATATATATATATATATATATACTATATATATACATGTGTGTGTGTATTCTGAGAGCTAAAAGTATGATAAGTTGTGTATGTCATCAACACGATCAAATTACACTGGTGCACGTTTTGTGACGGGAAGTGGAATTATACTGGTTTAAATCTACAAAACAGTTGTGCATATCATGGGACAGAGCTAAACTAACGCGATGCCGGTAATATATTTTATGATTGATTACAACAATAACTGAAATTGTAGGATTAACTTCAGGAGTTGTGTAACTGGGGGAAAAATTGCAGCATTTACTATATTTCCATTGAAACTCAATAGCAATGTTGAAACTATATTATGTCCAAATACAATATGATTTAAGGTAGTTCATTTAAACTTTAAAATAGCGAATATACAATGAACGGCGACCCTTTATTTTCCATTTTAGCCAAGAGTTAAAAAATCACATCCATTAAAACAGCTTCATTAAACAAAGAAGGTGGGCGAAAAATTAGAAAAGATGTGAAAGAGAAAGTGCGGGAGGATTGGGACACTCATAATTTTATTATTATTGCCGTAATATTTGAATAAGATGTCGAAACTTACCTCTTTGGGGAATTTCTCTCTCTCTCTCTCTCTCTCTCTCTCTCTCTCTCTCCACACACACACTCACACACACATTATATATATAATAATATATATATAATGTATATAAATATATATATATATATATATATATACCTGAGCTTGCCAAACTGATATCATGCAGTTCATTTCATAAGTTAGTGAAAGTTCTATTCCAAATAATAGAGCGGCAGCCCGGACCGTTGAGATACAACGAACGAGATACCGACTGTAACCCCTACGGGTATTTAGGAGTAGACTTGTAAACTGTGAAACTGACCGTCTGCCGAAAATATATGGGTGGCTTACTTAACAAGCACCACTAATTGCTCGTTAGATTTTGGGTCTAGATCCAATATATGAGATATCAGATGAAACTAATATATAATATATCTCCAGACTCTACTGATTATAGAATGACCAGTGACAGACATTTTGGAGGGTGGGTTCCCCCTGACAGACGCACTGAAAAAGGGAAAAGGGGTGGTAATTGGATCTAGATCCAACTTAGGAGATACCGAGTAAATTTACACTACAGTAGCACTGCACATCCTAGAATACTGTAGTGGTAATGACAGACGTTTTAGTGGGTGGTTACCCCCTGACAGACGCCCCACAACGAGTGGGGAGGGGGAGGCATCTAATATGGAGATACCAAGTAAAAGCTGTATTACAATAGTTCTGCACATCCTCGAGTACTGTGGTGGTAATACCAGACATTTTAGTGGGTAGTTACCCCCTGAGAGACACCCCACAACGAGTGGGGGAGGAAGGGGGAAGGGGAGAGGGGGACAGGATCCAATATCATAGTACCAAGTAAAATTTGTACTACAATAGCACTGCATATCTCAGAGTACTGCGGTGGTAATGACAGATATTTTAGTGGGTGGTTACCCGGAGAGGGGTATGGGGGAGCCAGGATCTGCATCCAACATTTGGAGATACCAAGTATAATTTGTACTACAATAGCACTGCACATCCTAGAGTACTGTGGTGGTAATGAACAGGACATTTTGAGGGGGGTTACCCTCTGGCAGACACCCCACAACGAGTAGGGAGGGGGAGAGGGAGGGGGAGACCGGATCTGCATCCAACATTGGAGATATAAAGTAAAATTTGTACTACAATAGCACTTCATATCCTAGAATACTGTGATGGTATTGCCAGACATTTTAGTGGGTGGTTACCCTTTCACAGACATAACCTACGATTGGAAGGGAGAGGTGGGACACCTTGAAATATTTCAAAATCTATCATAGGCAATAGTAATATTATAAATATGGTACGTATCTGAAAATCGTGAGCCTGATAAAATGTAAAAGGGAAAAAATTCAAGAAATATTGTGATGTTTCAGGATAAGAATTACTGCCCTAGTTATTTTTTAAAATTCTATTGAAGTATGGAATATTTCACTTCATTAATTCCATCACATCTATATAAATACTATGTGTGAGACTTCCTAGGCTTGGTCTACTTTCTATAGTTTCACACACTCACAATGCACTTACTCAGTAAGCACTCACACTTGCATACATTCACTATACACACACACACACACACACACACACACACACTTAACATACACTCACACACACACTTAACATACACTCACACACACTCTCTATAACACAAAACACTCTGAATACCCAACACTCACTAGGCACTCACTATACACTAAATGCTCACCAAACACTTAAAACACTAAATTTACTAAATACTCATTATACCCCAAACACTCAGTAAACATTCACTAAACACTCACTTAATCCTAAACATTAATTAAACTCTAAACATTCACTAAAACCCCAATCATCATTAAATACTAGCTTACCAAACCTAAATACTTATTAAATACTAACAGTGAATGAACATCCACTCATTAAAAACTTAATAAACACTTAAATACTAAACATTTGCTAAACACTAACATGCACAAGACATTCACTAAACGCTCACTTAAAATTCGCAAAACTTTCACTAAAACCCTAAACACTCACTAAATACTTACACACTAAATATTCACTAAACACTACCATTCACAAGACATTCACTAAACGTTTACTTAACATTCACAAAACATTTACTAAAACCCTTAAGAACAAAACATTCACTACAACCTAAAGACTCAGTAAAATTCACTGAATACTGACACATTAAACAGTCACTAAACCCTAAACATTCATCAACCACTTACTCATAAACATTCACTAAACGCATACTCACTAAAACCCTAACATTCGCTAAACACTGACTCATTCAAACATTAACGATAGAAAAAATTGACAATCGCACTAATTTTTCATTTCTCTTGTTTTCTTTACATTAATGCAAGGTGATTTTTTTTTTTTGTCTAGTTTGCTCTTGTATTTATTCATAATCTTCTTGAGAGAATGGAAACGTTCGAAATAACTTGGTGTGTAGAGATATTGTTTAAAAAACAGATCCTCTGTGTCCTTCCTCAGCCAGGTTTATTGTCTGACGAATTTTACACCAGCCGAAAAAAATCGACTATAGTAACAACAATATTCATTCATAAAACTGATAATACAAAAATGTATCCATGATTTCAATTAGATGAAAGTCAGTTGAAACCAAAAGAAGGTAGTCCTGCTTCGATAAAAAAAAACAAACCGAGTAGGCTGTAGCACAATTATTATGATCTGTACCCTGACTATAGCGTATATATTACATATGTATTACTATCTATTTAATGGGTGCGTAATTCTATTTAACAAATGTTAAGTACATAGACATTTTACAGCAATAACTCTAATAATGATAAGAACTTATATGCTACTTTATAGTGTCAGTCTTCCAACCACCGCTACATTAATTTTCATATCGTAAACAGAGCTAAAGCGAGTAGGGGAGACCGGGGCTAGTTGGCATACTTTTTACAATTTGGTTGATTGCGAATATAAAACAAACTTTTTGCAAAATTCTTACCACCATTGAAAAATATTATTTCATTCGTCTTTATCATAGAGCAAAATAATTGTTGTTTGCTTTCAACATAAGATAACAATAAGCTTTAGAAAAAAATAACTTTTCGTGCCACTTGCCCCACGGGGTAAGTTAGCACACATTATGGGGTAAGTTGGCACATTGATAAAAGAAAATTACTACATTGCATTTAAATCAAATAGCAAAAATACCCTCTGAATTTCCAAAATACAAAATATAAGGCATTAGTATTACTTCAGATCATCATCTAGTTTGTAGTTGTGGCAGGTGTGAATTAAATCCTCGTCCCATAGTCTTCATGCTCTCCACATGTTACATGCCTGCACTGGACCCCACAACTTTCTCCTGGCTTACCAAACACAGGCTCTCTTCAGCTGAGCTTTCTTCTGGATCAACAAGAGCAGTTCTTATACTCTGTATCACGCTGATGACTGATCTGAAGCCCATGTGTCTTTTCGGGCATCTCTCAATCTATTACATAACCACCCGCCGTAAAATCAAAATCTTGAAATAGTCGTAATTTCAAAGTTGAAATTCCATCAATCCTAAACCAATTGAAACATCAGAATAAGTGACAGCTAGAGGTAAAGCGGAGGAAACTTTACCAGGAATGTCACAGATGGGCATACTTGATCATGGATTACCAGTCATCTACGAATCACATGCCCTGTTAACACCTTTCTTCAGATGTCTATAAACACTAAAATCCAGGGGCTGCAACTTGTGAGAACAATGTGGAGGAAATGATAGGACACAAATCTCATTATCCTTCCAAAAAATCCAGAAATTAAATAAATAAATAGGTTTACTATTGTTATCAAATAACGTGTACAACTTGCCCCATTTTATTTTGAGCCAACTTTGCCCATCCCTACCCATTTGGTACAAAAACGCTTACCAGTCCACACCAAGAAGCCTTGAATTGTAATCATTTTAATGGTATAGAATCTTTAAACCATAAGGAAAACTATGCTATCATTGAAAACTAATCTTTATGAATGTATAGATGTTATAGCAAATAACAGAAAGATTACAATATTTACTTACTACCATCAAAATCAAAAAAAATTGTCTCATAAATTCGAGCTCCTACGTTCTATCCTGTATAGAATTTTTGCTGGTAATTGAGGAACCACGTGGCAATTACACAGTATATGTATTAGAGTCATCTATTGGTAAACTTTAGTCATTTGAGTGTGCCAACTTACCCCTGGTAGCCAAACTAGCCCGGGCTCCCCTACTATAATTGAAGTCAGTTGCTTGCTTGACAAAATAATAATAGGAACTGAATTATTATGGGCCTACAGATGACTGTTATTTATATGAAGCAAATAAATTATTTTTGTGTTGGATCAGCCATCGTCAACCGGGGTTCCGAAGAACCTTAGGGTTCCTTGAACGATCGCCAGGTGTTCCGTAAGAATTCATGTTTTATTAATTATTTGTCATTTATAAGTATATATTTTTTCGGTAAAAAACATGGCGTGAGAAATCGTTAGTCTAGTCCTATAATTTATCTTATCGTAACATATCGTGCGATATTTTTCCCCTCTGTTTTACTAAAGGTAATTAATACAAATGCTTACAAATATATATATATATATATATATATATATATATATATATATATATATATATGTGTGTGTGTGTGTGTGTGTGTGTGTGTGTGTGTGTGTGTATTGGGGTTCTTTGGGATGAGGAAAATTGTCGCAGGGGTTCCTCAAAGTGTCAAAGTATGGGAAACACTATGTTAGATAAATACAAAAGATATAGAAAGGATAAAAATATTATTATTCATATCACGATAATGTATAATACGGGTCAATAGTAGCCCCACTATACTAATCTAGACATTCATTATCAGGGCTTGCCCTTCCCCCTGCCCACCTGTTAGGGTGTGTCTGTCAGGGGGTAACCACCCACTAAAATGTCTGTCATTACCATCACAGCATTCTAGGATATGAAGTGCTATGTAGTACAAATTTTACTTGGTATCTCCAATGTTGGATGCAGTTCCTGTCTCCCCTCCCCCTCCCCCATCATTGTGGGGTGTCTGTCAGGGGGTAACCACCCACTAATATGTCTGGTATTACCATCACAGCATTCTAGGATGTGCAAGTTGCTATTGTAGTACAAATTTTACTTGGTGTCTCCGATGATGGATGGAGATCCTGTCTCCCCCGTCCCCTTCCCCCCCCATCCCCCCACTCGTTGTGGGGGTGTTCTCTTAGTGGGGTAACTACCCACTAAAATGTCTGGTATACCACCACAGTACTCTAGGATGTGCAGAAACTATTTGTAATACAGCTTTTACTTGTATCTCCATGTTAGATGCAATCCTGTTTCCCCCTCCCCCTCCCCACTCGTTGTGGGGTGTCTGTCAGGTGGGGTTAACTTACCCACTAAAAAAATTGTCTGGCATTGCCATCACAGCATTCTAGGGGACGTGCAGTGCAATGATAGTACAAATTTTACTTGGTATCTCCAATGTTGGATGCAGATCCTGCCTCCTCCTCCCAATCGTTGTGGGGTGTCTGTCAGGGGGTAACCACCCACTAAAACGTCTGTCATTACCACCACAGTATTCTAGGATGTGCAGTGCTACTGTAGTGTAAATTTTACTCGGTATCTCCTAAGTTGGATCTAGATCCAATTAACCACCCCTTTTCAGTGCGTCTGTCAGGGGGTGAACCCACCCTCCAAAATGTCTGTCACTGGTCATTCTATAATCAGTAGAGTCTGGAGATATATTATATTAGTTTCATCTGGTATCTCATATATTGGATCTAGACCCAAAATCTAACGAGCAATTAGTGGTGCTTGTTAAGTAAGCCCCCCTATATTTTCGGCAGACGGTCAGTTTCACAGTTTACAAGTCTACTCCTAAATACCAGTAGGGGTTTACAGTCGGTATCTCGTTCGTTGTATCTCAACGGTCCGGGCTGCCGGTCTATAACCTGTTGTTCTTATGTGTACTGAGGAAAGGAGGAGAGAGAGAGAGAGAGAGAGAGAGAGAGAGAGAGAGTTGATATGACAATTGTTATTGATTCATATTTGTCCCCAGGGTAACATTTTCTAAGTGGAAAACTTAAAATGGTTTACGTCACTCCCACCAATAACGAACCCTCTCAGACATCCTCGTGAATCAATTATTCAACACATTTCTTTCGGCTACTTAATATTATTTCGATTTTAGATAACGTAATATTATAATTACAGTTTATAGATAAATAAAAAAAAACTTATTAGCTTCTCGATAGTTTTAAAATAATTTGTTTCACTTTGAAGTCGTCCGCAATTAAAAAAGTTTTATTTTTTGACATTTATCTTTGAAAATATGTATTTCTCTTTGGTTACACGTACCATTTAATGTTCAATGTATTATATATTTAAAAATCAACTGGGTCCAAATTCAAATAAACAACTGCTTTTAAAGAGATATTTTATCCAAGGGATTTTGTAAATTAAAGTTAATTAAAATTGCAAAAGCCATGGTCATGCCTAATTGAAATTACTGCCTGACTGTAACAGGCGGTATTTGAATAGTGGCAGTAAATCCAGTTTTATTGCCTTTGTTTCGACAAGTGGTGAGTTGCTTTGTATTCTACGACACAAATCTAAAAATCGGTGGTTCGGGATCTCCTTATAATTTCACTTCATCAGTTCCATTTCCATGTTTGCGTTAGGAAGAAGAAAAATCATTTTTAGAAAAAAAAAATATTGCAGCAATGATCAAGCGCTGATCTTAGGAAGGTATTCCGCTAAGCCCTTTTCTGGCGTACTTCGGCCAGTCACAAAAGAGCTTAATATTTCGTTCCATTGTGGCTACGATTTCATTTTATTTGATTTTTTTTTCTGAAAACGACCGGCATAATTATCTAAGACTGATCTGCATATGGTTAGCCTCGAAGCTTTTCTCTTTGTACTATTAGACCAATCACAGTCAACGGTACCTAATGTTTAGGACGAGATTTTTGGTGAAACTGGTTCTATCTATTAAAGTTCTGACTGAAAAGTTTCAGCAACCTTTCAAGCTTTGCTGTGCTGGACGCAGACTGTTTGTTTTTTTGTAAAGGGATCGTGACACACCCACCGACGGGATCGCTCGCCACAGGCTCTAATTTCGGTCCAGTTTTAGCCAACATTCTTATGTGCCATTTGGAGAACGTCCTTTTCTAAAATGGGTTGCTGATGAGCAGTTTTTAGAATTTGCTAATTATTTCTACTAAGTTTACTGTAGAACACGAAAACTACACCTGCATAAATTTTTTAGTTATTCCAATAACGATATCTGACCAACGTGTTTCATCTTCCGTATCTTGCAAAGAAACCTTAGCTCTAACGTTTGCAGTGCTTTCATTTGTTAATTTGAAATTTACAGGGTCTTTACTGTATTGCATAAAAGCTTCTCCCTTCCCTCCATATGGATCCATTTTTCACAGTGGGGACGGAGTCTTAGAAAGTTCATTTATGAAATTTTTTATCCTTTGAGAGAAAACAGTCAAAGAAGACACACAGGACTGGATTTCGTAATCTACAGTACCATTTGTGAATGCAATGAGCAAACAGAATTGTTATAAACTAATCATTACTATATATAAGTCCCAGATGACAGTCATCATTGTTTCGGCAATGGAAATCAATCAAACGCTAATGAATGTGTTTTCAATCTGGGAATAACTACAGTTTTGGGAGCAAATGTTCGAAGGATAGATAAAGGTTCTAAGGCACAATGCTCAACTTGTAGAAATAGCTCTGCTAATGGTCTACATAATGTATTTATAATTAGAAAATATGTTGGCAAAAAATTGTTTCTGTGATCAGAAGTTTGATTATTTTTTTTATTTTTTTTTACTTTTAAGTTGCAGTTCTCTATGACCCCAAAATAGAGGTTAGTGTTATTTATGTACTTTTTCTGATAAAGATTTTATAATTAAATATCCTTCAAACTAAGTTCAGCTATAACGAAATACCAACAATTTTAGGATAGAAATTATTATATTTCACCTTATGATGCAAGCCGTTACAAATAAGTACACCTTCAAAAATAGCATGAACCGCTATGCAAAATAGTATAACGCCATTAAAAGTATTGATGACGATACTTTACGATCGAAAATGAGAATCTTGTGCTACTGTCAGAAAGGTTATGTTGTCAATTAAAATATCTAAAAGAATAACTGTCAAAAAGGTTATGTTGTCAATTAAATATCTAAAAGAATGGAAGGAGCTTTTCTTCAAAGGGAAACGGCTCCATTCTCTGCTCTGAGAGGATCGTTAGGTTCCTCCTAAAATTTCCATAAACCCTCATGCTACCTAATCGGGTCTTTCCGTTAACTAGTGGCGTCTTAAGTATCTTTCTTACCTAAGTAATAGCCGAAATGGCACCTGGCGTACACTTGTTTCTATATAAATCGATTGATTATGAGGTAAGAAATGCCACGTAGATCCGTACAGAGACAAATTAGTCCACGAACTGTGTGAGAATAGCCGAGGTCCTATTTTTTAGCGTGTTGGTGCAGCGTAAGCATTTTTGGAACATGTTTTATGTTGCAGTGACTAGGCAGTCTTTCAAATAAACGGTTCAGTCAGCAGACATAATTTTGAATTTTGGAAACGGAAAAATTCACATTTGGCACATGAAACGGAAGTTTCTGTGGTGGCTGGCATTTTGGGAGTTCTGATTATTGGGCCAATACTTTTTTATTATTCTTGCATCGTTACCCTTGTGAACCATGCCTTCGTATGTTAAAAGATTCGTCGTTCTTTGATGAAATGGCCTGCTATTCAGATCACCTTGTCGTTTATGAACAGTCATTTACTATGGGTTTCAGAGACAGTGCAAGACCGTTTTTTGGCAATAACTGTAACGAAGACTCGTATCAGAACGAGATTTTGCTCTAGCGTATTACACCCAGTGCCGAATTTATAAGGGTATCGTGATTACTAATTGTAAAGAATAACGAAACTTGTCCCTGTACCAAGAGGCAAAAACTCCATTAGCCAGAAATGGATACGAACACAACAGTAACTAGCTCCACCTACCCTCTCCCCTCACCTCCACCGTCACCCCCATCCTTCATCCTTCCCTCGTCTTCCCTTCTCTCTCTCTCTCTCTGAAAGTTGCTTCAGTTTGAACTTTATTTTGTATGATTTTTCTGTCCATCTCTCTAACAATATACATTGTTGTATATATTCTAACGACCCATCGGTTTTATTTAGCTGCCCAGTCGACTGATTTATTTACGCATTAATACGCTCATATCTCTCTCTCTCTCTGTAAGTTACCAACAGTTTTTTAAAACATATTTTGTACGATTTTTTTCTTCTATCTATTTATCTAATAATAGATTACAATGGTGTAAATATCTAACGATTCACTCGATTGTTACCTGCCTGTTGACTTATTTATGTAGCGATCCGCTCATTCTATCTCTCTCTGTGGTAGTGGTACCTACTGTAAATGGTTATTAGAGTGAGAGATATCTAAATGTATGGTGGAGCTGTAAAACGATAGAATATGATTTATGGTAAAGCAACTGTTATATGTGCATCGGTATAATCAAGGGTTTAACTCTAATGAATGTCCGGTAGAAAGGCTCAACTTTTCATTTGTAACACAGAGTACTATAACCAAGTTACTATTAAAAAAACAATCTGAAAGCAATTGGTGGCTTTTCATGGCTAAAAAAGTTGAAAAGTACGTGATAAACGAATTTCTGCAACCGTGCTGACAGTTAAGCTCCGTGGTGGCCATCTCTTCTTCACCTTCGTAAGTACAAGGCTATATTGCTGATACCCTGAGTCCGCATGAGGATTACGAAGAGGTAAACCAACCAGGGCAGTCGCTTTACCATAAAATAATACATTCAGATATCTCTCACTCTAATAATCATTTACATTAGGTACCACTGCCAGAGGAGAGAGAGAGATAGAGAGAGAGAGATGAGCGGATCATAAATAAATAAGTCAACAGGCGGATTACACTGGTGCACTTATTGAATTTTTTTAGATGGTCCCTTTTCTATCATCTGTAAAAGCGGTAGGACACTTTTCGTAATATGCTTTTAATAATTATTCATAATAAATCTTAGCGGTGTCATTACACACATATTCACACAAACACATACAAATAAACAATATACGTCTGTTTCTTTAACTGCTGCTAACTACCCTTGTATATGGAGTGGGGCCGATTGTGTAGTTTTTAATAATTATTTCCATTAATGCTGCATTATATAACTGACTAGTTTAGACACCAGGCTGCGAGATTACCTTCAAAAAATTATTTTGATAATTGTTTAACCTTTCTATCTCACATTTGTTCGAGTTTTATTTTTATTTATGTAAGTTCCCTAATTCTGTAAAAATAGAGCTACAGAGACAAAAATTCCTGCTCGACCCCATTTGGCAACAATTGATATCCTGCCGGTATATCGAGGGCACTAACGGGAAATGAAACTTTAATTAACGTTGCCTTATGGTTCATTTTTTATTTTATTCATATCATCAAAGATAGTGTCTATGATTTTACAACACAGAAAATTGAAAAAGGAACCCACAATATTACTGTGTATAACGTGTTTACTTATAAATATTTACATTTTATTTTACTCTACACTCGAGTACTTTCAGGTCCTATCTGCGGCCCTTTTTCAAGATATGTGTAGGTTGTCAGCCTGGCCTTGACCCAGTTTGACAATCTACACATCTCTTGCAAAAGGGGCATAGATAAGGCCTGAAAGTACTCGAGTGATGAGTAAAATAAAATGTAAATATTTATAAGGATACACGTTATACACAGTAATTTTGTGGGTTTCTTGTTCAATCTTCAGAAGAAAACTGAAAGTTTTTGTTTGGTTAAAGAAAATGTTAGTGATTTTATACGGTTTGGAATTATGTCCTAAAAAGAGAGTCATTTATGAAGTTACTTGGAATTCAGTTAGAAAAGTTGCTTTTCAGTCCTACACCGCTGTTTCTTCTTATATCTATCTATTTCATTATTCTCTTTAACTATTTATCGCTAAATTTCCCTTTCTCCTGAAGCGAGTTTCCCCAAAAAACATATATCACTGACACTGGAGTCAAGCATGCCATATTAGTGACTGTGAGTGTGCGTGTTTGTGTGTGTGTGTGTGTGTGCATGTGTGTGTGTATGTGTGTGTGTGTGTGAGTGTGTGTGCGCGCTTACATCTTTTAAATCCACCGCGCATATTTGAACCTATTCCATTTTCATTCTTTTCTTCCTCCACAATAGTTGTATTATTATTATTATTATTATTTTTTTTTTTTGCTCTATCACAGTCCTTCCAATTCGACTGGGTGGTATTTATAGTGTGGGGTTCCGGTTGCATCCTGCCTCCTTAGGAGTCCATCACTCTTCTTACTATGTGTGCCGTTTCTAGGATCACACTCTTCTGCATGAGTCCTGGAGCTACTTCAGCCTCTAGTTTTTCTAGATTCCTTTTCAGGGATCTTGGGATCGTGCCTAGTGCTCCTATGATTATGGGTACGATTTCCACTGGCATATCCCATATTTCCTCTTATTTCTATTTTCAGATCTTGATACTTATTCCATTTTTTCCCTTTTTCTCTTTCTCTTCAACTCTGGTGTCCCATGGTATTGCGACATCAATGAGTGATACTTTCTTCGTGACCTTGTCAATCAACAACGTCACGTCTGGTCTGTTTGCACGTATCACCCTATCCGTTCTGATACCATAGTCCCAGAGGATCTTTGTCCTGATCGTTTTCTATCACTCCTTCAGGTTGGTGCTCGTCCCACCACTTATTTACTGCAAGGTATCTGATGTTTCTTGCACAGGCTCCAGTGGAGGGCTTTTGCCACTGAATCATGCCTCTTTTTGTACTGGTTCTGTGCAAGTGCCGGCATTCCACTTGCTATGTAGTTTTATGGTTTCACTTTTCGTATTGCACTTCCTACATATGGGAGAGATGTTATTTCCGTCTATCGTACTTTGAACATATCTGGTTCTTAGGGCCTGATCTTGTGCCGCTGTTATCATTCCTTCAGTTTCCTTCTTTAGCTCTCCCCTCTGTAGCCATTGCCATGTGTCATCGCTGGCTAGTTCTTTAGTCTGTCTCATGTATTGTCCGTGCATTGGTTTGTTGTGCCAGTCCTCTGTTCTCCTGTCTCTGTATATTTCTGGGTCTTCGTCTGCTTTTATTAGTCCTTCTTTCTTCCCTCCCATGGCACTCTTTGTTAGCCACTCGTCTTCACTGGTTTTCAGATATTGCCCCAGTGCTCTGTTTTCGATGTTGACGCAGTCCCTCTATACTTAGTAGTCCTCTCCCTCCTTCCTTTCGTGTTATGTATAGTCTGTCCGTATTTGCTCTTGGGTGTAGCGCTTTGTGTATTGTCATATGTTTCCTGGTTTTCTGATCTATGCTGCGGAGTTCTGCCTTCGTCCATTCCACTATTCCTGCGCTGTATCTGATTACTGGCACTGCCCATGTGTTTATGGCTTTTATCATATTTCCGGCGTTGAGTTTTGACTTGAGTATCGCCTTGAGTCTCTGCATATATTCTTTCCTGATCGTGTCCTTCATCTCTTGGTGTTTTATATCTCCTCCTTCCACTTATTCCCAGGTATTTGTATCCTGTCTCATCTATGTGTTTGATGTTGCTCCCATCTGGTAGCTTTATCCCTTCAGTTCTCGTTACTTTGCCTTTTTGTATGTTGACTAAGGCGCATTTTTCTATTCCAAACTCCATCCTGATGTCCCCAGATACAATCCATTACAGTCTGGATTAGGGTATCTATTTCCTTTTATGTTTGCCTCTTACCATACTTATTATTATTTTATTATTATTATTATTCAGAAGATGAAACCTATTTATACGGAACAAGCCCACAGGTGCCACTGACTTCAAATTCAAGCTTCCAAATAATATGGTGTTTATTAGGAAGGAGAAAGACGAGGTAAAAGGAAATGCAGAAAGAAGAGACCCCACTTATTCAAAAGTAATTAATTAATTAACAAATAGATAAAAATGTATGAAAATGAAAAGGAGAATAGTATTAGGGTAAAAGTTTCGAAGCGAAAAAAATATAAATACGGCGCTATTTTTCAGAAAATAAATGTTGATTTTCAACATGCACATACATAACTAATAAATTAATGGTATTTATTGTTTGTTATATATTTATAATATATGGAATTTTCCGTCATTATCCTTCATACTTGTTTTAACTTGTCCACACAGAAATGGCCTTTATAAAGTTGAACAGTTGACTATATCCTGTCAGTCAAATACTTTTTACCACCACTGAATTATCTTTTTTGTTCCGAAAATAGTTACGATAGGATGAAAAGCATTTATGCTATAGAAACAATTACCACGAACCAACATAGCATTATTTAACCGAAAATTAAATATTCTTGACATTTTGTTAATACAAATCAACATATATATTTTAATATATTGATAAACTACTTCTAGAATATCATCAAACCATTTTTGAAATTAATGATAAGCCTTTTTTTCTATAAATCAAAGGAGTAGCATTGAGGATTCACAGCTCCTTCATCCATTTCAGTATCAACTAGAGATGCGGGTGGCGATTGGATTTGGTTACAAGTTATGTCGTAAGTGAATTCTTTGATGCTAAACTTCTCATTTATTCCATATCTCTTTTCAATTCGATAATACTTTTCTGTCAGTTCCTGCTTTAATTGTTGGAATATCATTTCGTCCCTCATCTTAGACACACATAGGTACACATATAGCTATCAAATGTTAACAAAATTAACACTGTAAATTATACAAAAGCTCTGGACGGCTTAAATTTTCCTAAATAAGGTAGTGCACTGTAAACAAATAAAGTCTAACAACGTCATTCTATTAATTTCGTCATAGTTAACCAGGGCAAGGAGCCTACACATTGAGAGATATGGAAAAAATATTACGTGTACTCTACAGTCGATGTGTCTACCATACTAAATTTCAGAATTTCCGGCGTCGAATTAGACGGGTAAAAACGACTTAATAAAGAAAATAAGTCAATTAAACAAACTAGGAAAAAAAAAAGGTGAGAGGAATCGTTTGATCGTAGTCTGAAGACAGGATCACAACCATCTCTTGAAGGAGAAAAAGTTATAAGCTAGCCAAGGAGAGCCCCAAGTTGTGGATTTGTATTTCCACAGAATCAAAACTGCTTGAGAGAATACTAAGTAGTTAAGCAACAGCAGTAAGTTAAAGCGAAGTGATATATTATCTCATCCCGAAATATTTCTCAACAGAACTTCCGTGATATCAGGACTTCCACGTAATTGGTGAGAAGGGAAGTTTTATTGGCTTGATCTTTCCGAAGTGTTGGGCAGCATTCCTCGTATTTCAGGCGATCGTTTTAATTAAAATTTCTCCAGCTTCCAAAGACCCGAAAGAGTTTGTTACAGCTTCTCGTTTCCGCGGTTAAGTGTCTCGAGTTATTTTCGATGTAGGGTGAAAGTTTAGGAATCCGTGAAAGAGTATTTTCTTCGCTGATAGAGGTAGAGATAAATATACCAAGACTTGACATTCAATGTCGCATAAATTCCCCAGCAGTTATATATAGATAATCAAGATCTCTCTCTCTCTCTTTCTCTCTCTCTCTCTCTCTCTCATAATCATCGATCACATGGTATGAAGATATATGCATAATGTGTATACGTGCACACGTGTGGTTTTATGTACGTGAGTGAACTTAATGGGATATTATTTTATAAGTTCGTGCAAAGGAAGTATTTGCCTGTTTATAAGTGTAAATGTAAATGTTCATTCTAATTAGAAGTAAATTTCAGTTCTCATACTTATTAAGATTTTTGTAATAATGATTATTTTACGCCAACTAACGGAAAGTTTATTGTACAATAATTTAGTTTCTTTCATATCACATGTCTTTTGATATGTTTATATTCCACTTTATCTCGAAATTCAGCTGGTTAATTTCTGGATCGTCTTTTCCTCTTAAGCATTTAATTCATTTAGACTAGTGTAGGCTTAAACTGCCGCTTTAAATATCAGAATTTCAGGCAGTGAAATCGCTGTTTAAATGGCCTCATTTTATTTAATTGTAAGTCTTCTTTAAATTGATATTGCTTCTAGGGATGGGCGACATTTGTGTGTGTATAAATGACATTTGTATCATATGCCATCAATCACAAAAGGAATCTTAATCATTCATTATATTCATAGAAAATTTGTATATGGATTTCATATAAATATACGTAAATGCGATAATACAAAGCCTTTGACATATTGGGTTTGTTATATATAAAACAATTTCGAACGTGACAGAAAATAAAATAAAAGGTTTTTGCTATTCAGATCGAACAGGAAGAAAAAATAAAGAAAACCAATAGATGCTTTCACTGGAAGGCTAATCTGTTAAGCAATTTTTACATTAGTTACCCTTTCACTATTCATTATTATTGATTTCGATTAATGAGTCATCTAATTAGACTTGACGTCCCCCCAAAACGCTCAGATCCATAAAAGGGGATGACTCGCTTCATGGAAAGTTTAATAGTACTTCACATCCTAAATTTAGAGTCGTCTGGAATGAGACCACTTTTGCAAATTATGAGATAAGTACTACACTCGACTGCTGTCGCTCATCTCTTCTTCGGAAAACATACAAACACTCGCATATGCAATTACGCAAATATATTTATGTATGTATATGCGTGTGAATCCTCATTAACGCACTCCACGATTAACTAGTACCATTATCCACTAATCAATCAATAATACATAAATTGCCTACAATACAACACCACACACTTGAATTTATCTGAGACCCAAAAGATTTGATTATCATTGTAAAACATAACGCAACTATAGTTTATACAATGGAAATGAATAAGAATAACACTGAAAGCAAGAACTGAAACCTCTGTCACACAACCTTGATTCCCTCCTCGCAATTCTGCAATTAGCGTAGTTCTGCAGTTATGGAAAGTTTAACGCCTCGAAGCACCGAGAAAAATTTATTTATAAACCTGACATGAAGTGACTTTTAAACTCTGTTGTGAAGTTTACGGGATCGTAAGTCATGTCACACGCGAGATGAGAACGTCTCTTTTATCACGAGATTCTCTCCATCAGGTCTTTAATGTTATCGCCCTTTCCTCTTCCTCGGAATGGGCGATAAAAGCTTGCCATGAGAGACCTCTAGAATTCTTAATTGAAGTGATATACATGTTGCTTCGAAACTTGCCCTGGAAATGCTTAGTTTAAAGAATCATATTGGATCTAGTTTGCTGCGCTTCTTTCAATTGTCGATTCTGTTAAGATACTGGTAATTTTTAACGAAATATTTACTTAGGCTCGATTTTATTTTGTTTGTTTTGTATTCACCTAAAATAGTGATTAGTTATTTTCTAGATCATATTATGAAACATCAGCCTTTTGTCCGCGGTGGTCGAATGGAATGAACGCTAGCTCGTTTTTTGCTTGGTGTTTAAAGAACTTTAGGTAACAATGGAGAGTAGAAGTATCTCGAGCCCTCTTTCCTCTTTTTCTGTATATCATTTTTTCCTCTTCTTTTCCTGACCCCGTCCTACGAGGCATAATAAGCTGTATATCCCTACTTTAGGAAGTTGAAAAAACAATAATAGCCATTGACATTTTTCGAGGCGTTATACTTTCCATAACTACGGAACTACGCTAATTACAGAATTGCGAGTGTCACGTTATGATATTTGTCACGAGAAAATTATAAAGAAGAATAAAAAGAAGAAGAAGAAGAAGGAGCCAGATATATTGGTCTTGTGATATTAGCAACGGACTCTAAAATAAACGAAAATGCCATGAAACGGTTAAAGACTACCGAAGAAAATAATCGTCCTATAAAAGCTGCCGTTGAGCTCTAAGCTCAAGTCATAATTCAATGTTATGCATGGTAGCGAATATTTCTAAAAATATATTTTTATTTCAATATGTTTGTTTTGCAGTATGGCATTTTCTCCACATTTATATTAGACAACAACTGGGTAGAGAGATTATTATATAAAAACCACCAATTTCGTAGTGGGACACACATTGTCTATAAATAACACTGTGATAAATTTCCAAAACTAAATAAGAAACAAAAAAGAAAATGGAACAAGAGAGTAATTATGAGATGTTACGGTAAACTCTGGTTTAACGAAAATGTTAGCCTCATTTTTTATAGCTCACTATCCTTTATAAGTTTACACTAAAAGAGCCAGCAGGAGAAAGCCTTTTATTTAAAGGAGGTGAAAGGTCACGGCAGGTTGTGCAAAAAAAAAAAAAAAGAAAAGAAAGAAAACGAAAGAAAGAAAATAATGCGTCGAAGAAATTTCTATGGCGCAAGCGAGTATTCTGTACAGTCAATAAAGCTATATGAAACTCGATGTGCTGCTGTATGAAACTCTCAGCTCCACCCGGGTAGCTCTCAGTTGCTCCCCAGATGAGGTCAAGTAAAGGTGCATCGACTATGCCTCTGGAATTTGGTTCGATGGTGCCAGACGCACGATAATGGTTAAATTTAACCTAAAATAAAATACAAATAACCGAAGCTAGAGGGATGCAATTTGATATGTTTGATTATTGGAGGTTGGATGACCAACATACAAATTTGCAGCCCTCTAGCCTCAGTAGTTTTTAAGATCTGAGGGCGAATAGAAAAAGTGCGGACGGACAAACGAAACCATCTCAATAGTTTTCTTTTACAAAAAACTAAAAATGTAAAAGCTTTTTAGAGTAATTGCTTTGGAAATCTCCTCAAGTGGCAACACACACAAAAAAAAAACTTTCAGCACTCAAGGAGCGCCAGTCTATCCCGCTCTTCATAAGAGTGAATGCTTATGGAGGAAAAAGTTTGCTCTTGAGAGGCCGTCAGTCGCATTGCATTCGCTCCCATACAATGTCTAGCATTGATCATCTGCATACTGTGTTGAGGTACTGATGTACGTGTCAAGCCTTAGATAATAATAGAGGTGTTACTCTAACTCCATAACTGTGTGCTGAATATGTTATACGTATATGTGTTGCGTGTTGCCCCCATGTAAAGTTTCAATTTATTCCAGTGCCGAGAAATACGTGTCAGAATTCTACACGTCCCTAATTAGCCATTCAATAGTCGTAGGTCATATGAAAACAAGCGCACCAGGAGATGTCTAGTCTCATTGCCGAACACCAAGTTTAGGCAATTCAAAACGACAATATGAGCAATAAAGCGTGGGAGAATGTGAATAATTCAATTCTCTGAGATAACACTGCGTCTTAGCAATAGGTTGATCGCCAACAACTCCACCGGAAAACGAAAAATTGACAGCAGGGTAGGAAGAAAAGTGAATTGCAGTGCTTTCAGGAAGACGTAAAATATATCGGCAAAGTATAGACCAATGAGTGTTTTAAAAAGTTTGGAGCCTACAAAAGTGTAAAAAAGAAATCTGAAAAAGAACTGGAAGCCCGTAAAAAAAATTCAGAGAAGTTACATCTCTCCATGATAAGAAAAGTAAAAATATGAAAGAAAGTTCTTTAAAAAAATAAACACTAAGAGAATAGAAAAATTCAATTGAACTAATACTTGCTCTCATCGTATCCATTTTTGTTACTGTCTTGTATTATTCGTCACAAGTTTTTTGCCGTTTTCGTCTATTTTCTTTGCGTTTGCATGTTTTTCTTGCAGGTAATCTTGACCATAAAGAAGTAACACATATTATTAAGAGTTGATTACAATTTGGCTGTTTGGCTCAATAAGCCGTACGAGTCCTGCATAAGAAAAGTAACGGATGTCTCACCTCTGTAGATAGGAAAAGTAAATTTATGTAGAGAGTAATAAAGGTAGCTCTATACACCACATGAAGCTCATTATCTAATACTAACTAATATGCTACTTGTTTTTTTTTTCAGAAGGTTTTCCTACTTTCTAGGGAATGTTTCAGTACGGTGTAGTTTATTGTGAGTTTTAGCTTGTCTGTTTACAATTTGGTAATTTGTAAATAATAAATAATACATTAAACAGGTATTGTTTTTAATAATAATACCAAGCAACAGCCTTATATATATATATATATATATATATATATATATATATATATATATATATATATATATATATATATATATCTATATATATATATATATATATATATATATATATATATATATATATATACATACATATATATATATATATATATATATATATATATATATATATATATATATATAATATATATATATATATATATATATATATATATATATATATATATATATATATATATATATATATATATATATAGATATATATATATATATATATATATATAAAATATATATATATATATGTTATGGGGGGATTCCCCCCCCCCCATTATTCATTAGGTAAGCGTGAGCACGAAATGGAAGGCAAACAACACACAGCATTACACACAGCCTCTCTATCTCTCTCTCTCTCGGCAATCCCTCTCTCTCTCTCTCTCTCTCTCTAGCACCGACACCTCTCTCTCTCTCCACCTCTTTCTCTCCATTCTAACAGGTAATGAAAATGAGAGAGTCGCATCATAACATTAACGTTTATTAACAATGAATAAATAAATCAATCAATCAAGTAATCCAGTCTTACAGACTAACTCAAAAAAACCCGAATAGTACAATGTCTGATAGTAATCATTAGTCACCAAAAAGTCTACACCCATCTGGGAACTCTTTGTCCCCCTCCATTTCCAGAACCGTCTGTTTCAAAGACACGAGAAACACACTCGTTAGCAAACATAAGTTTAAAGACAAAGTTAATAAAATGGAACATCTTACAAGATATCAAACAGCCATCCCTTTGGCTAAAGTAATTCAACTTGGCTAAAGTAATTCAACTCACCCATGCAGCCGGAATATCTCACTCACTATTCCAAAAAACACTTAGGCACCACCATCGTGGCTCTGCCTTCCTCCCACGAATCTTTGTGCAAGTCTTCCCATAGACTTGCATATGAAACTATTAAAGGGAAGAGGCACACACGCACATACGAACACACAGTTCGTTAGCGCCTCGCAACACTAGTTGCATCCAGTTTCACAAAGGCACTTCGAGAAGAGTTAATAAACTCAGTACATTGACTTGTCGAACTAAGCATTTTTATCTCACGCCATCCCCAGAAAACTCATTCATCAGCTTACTCTCGGGTCACGCTCTGCACTGTTCTCCACATTCCATAGGTCACAGAGAACACATGGACAATATATTATTAATCAAAAACCCTAGGCCTTACATAGCTCGGCCACCCCATGCTAGCCCCCGCCTAGCAAAATTGCTTATATAATACAAAATACACTGGCCGGCTTAAAATAAAATACAAGTAAAAACTGCACGTCTCTGACATTATGAAATAAAGTCTTATCACGCTTTAATCTCCAAATAGCACTAGAACGCATTTTCTCTCATATTTTCTGCATTTCTTGAATATCCCTCTTTGCTTGTCTGCAACTAGCTGCACAGACAGTAGACTGTAGGAAGACGGAATGCCTCCCTCATTGTAGAAGACTTCTCATGGCTTCTGCAGATCCCAAAAGACACGCTGTAGAATTCTCACGATCACCCACGTGGAAACTCTTGTAATCACCCTGGACAACACGACAGCAGTACTCTCTGCACGGCTGGTGGACGTCTTGCTGGCGTCGGGAATGACTTTTGGTGTGTGTTAGTATGTCAGTCAAGTCTTTGGTCAATCCAAGAAAATTGAAAAATTTAACCCAGACATACTACTTCTATCAAACAATGATCTCAAAAAGTCAGAAATACTAACTGAACGTCTCCCAATTAACTCCCTTTAACATGACTACCAAACCATAAGTCATCATTATAACTCTCAAAGAAAAAAAAAACATCAGTTCTCCAACTCAATTCTCCAAACTCACACATCAGACACACACAACTCAGAAATCACAGTAACTCCACGGACTTCTGTACTTACATTTCAAACTCGAATGTTCTCACAAAAAAAAAAAAAGAAAGAAAAAAATCGTAATGCCCAACCCAAGGAAAAAAGAATCACGTAACACACCCGACCCAAAAATGTTCTCTCAAGCTCTGATATCTGAACAACCCACAAAATCAGTAAAAATCTCCAATGTTTAACAGCAAAAAAACACCCCTTTACTGCTCAATAATCAATCACAATGAGACTCAATGTCAAACTCCCTTTTACGTAAGTAACAACCCTCGAAAAATTACATCTCCCGGTAAAATCAAATCTCCCGTCCAAAAAAGAAATGCTACTTAAGCTCAATCCCCCAATTACATCTCTCATAGGAAAAGGAAGAAAAATAAAAAAAGATAATCACAAGTAGGTTTCCCCAATCACAAAATATAGTATATGTATAATATGCATAAACTCCCGCATTTTCCCCAAGAAATGCTCCATGTAAAGCCTCGGAATTTGCCAGAAAGCAACTCTTACCCCTGCGCTTTCGTGTAAATGCTATTGTCAACATTTCCAGATATTGCTAAAATTTCTGATCTATCATCATCAGAGGAAAAAAGTCAGCACACGCTCATCACATCTCTTGTCAGCAGAAAAATCGCCTGCGGACGCATGTTCTAACAGCAGCATAAAGAATTGTCCAGTCAGACACACAAGTTTGGAAACTCATGATTCTCAAAAAAACGTCTAACAGACACGTTTCACAGAATTAACTCCAGGATATGACTAATGTGTTCAAAGATTTGTCTCAAAGACTTATTCTCTCAACATTATATGCCGTCCAAGAATAATAACACACTTAGTGAACATGAAAAATGCACACACCTCCATAGGACTACAATGCAGTAATGTCACTCGCCTCTAAATAGTCACGAAATCAAAGAGAAAGAACCACAGAAATCTCCTCTTGGCTCAAAAAAAACTCCCATAACCACAAAAAAAGGTCACCCGCCCAAGATTAATTCCAACTCCACATATAATTATGAGACACCATATTAATAATAACACCACTCTGGATATAAAAATATTTCCTCCATTTGGTTAATAACCAACCCCCTATATTTCTCTCTTATTTCTCCAATAGCCACATGTCAATAAAAAAAAACACCACTCCAGGAATAGAGAATAATCACCTCTATTTCGGCAAATACAAAATATTTACCTCTATTTCCCCAATAACTCCATGTGGAACAAAACAAGGCTCCAAATAATATATCTCCAAAAAATGTGCACTCAAGGCAACTAACTCACACACTCACAAATATTGCCCCATAATCTCCTCAAAAATGTGTCTCCATTTGCAACAAAGATGGCTGCAAAATAATTGAACTAAACATAGCTCTCATCACATTGGCAAATATCAAAAATGGCCAAAAATATATCTCCAATATATTATATCTCAAAATATAACTCCAAAATAATATATACCTCCAATTATAACTCCAAATATATCTCAATTATAACTCCAAATAGTATATCTCCAATTCTCCAGAGAATAACTCAATGTTATAGTCAAAACTATAAAAACTCTCTCCATTTAGCATAATTGCTAAAAAAAGGGCAAAAACTCTGCAAATAAAAAACTGTCTAGAAAATTCTAGAAAAAAATCACTAATGTGCCACAACTCATTATAACAGAACTCCAAATTCATAGAGTCTAAGCCAAGACTTCTCCATATGCACTACGACATAAGTCATTAGAAAACTTAACCAAGTTTCCTATCTCTCACAAAGTTGTCACAAATACGACAAAGGTATTGTGCAAGAAAACTCACAATTTCTGGAACACAAATATCCAGAGAAAAAATGTAGTGCCATTACGTATGCATTCAAAACGTGCAAAAATTCTCCCATACTTTCTCAATAGCATCAATAGCTGAAACCCAAACACGTTCTCGAACAATGACTCTAAGTCACGAACTGAGATAATATTCACACTAACTGGAGAGAAAAAACAAATTCAAATTCACCCTTGGTAAAAAAAACTTGTGTCAGCCATGGATAACTTCCAAAAAAGAGGAAAAGAAAAATCAACGGCCTTGTTCACTATCTCCCGTAACTCACTAGATGTCAAGCAATTATCTGCTGAACTCATAAAAAAAAAGAGGAAAAAAAAAAAAATAATGTGTTGTTAGTTCCTCCCATATTCAAAAAAGATTTTACCACCCTTGATAGCATTAAAACGCCCACGTATTAGTATAAAAAAATCAGTATCAGAAATATCATTATCACAAAATCACCAAAAAAAATTGCTATCATCAAAATCATCAGTATCAGTACAAAAAAAAAATATCACCAATGTCAATGCTTGTCCATTCTCCAAGGAATTCAACAAAAAATTCATCAAAAGTTCAGCAAGTTTCACCACAATTCACCAAGATTCAGTCAGATTCATCAAGATTCAGCAAAACTCATCCCCGTGAATCACTGAAATATTCTCCAAAGTTACAAAAACTCAACAATTAATTAACACAAGACTTCTCCCATTAATTCATTGTAATAATTATCCATGAATAATTATCTGTAATAATTATAGAATAATCTCCCATGAAATATCTCAAATCTCTCGTAAAACAATTCTCCCGTAATGATAATTATACTTAAGCAAACCTCCTGTGACACATATCAAGTATAATAACTATTAATAATAACAATAATAATAACTCTCCATAGCAACAATTCTCTTGCAAAGATCTCAAGTAAGGGTGAATTCAAATAGCATACACTAGTATTGCTGAATCCTATGACATACAATTTCTCCAGCATACACCATTCACGGCACCGGGCAACACCATTCGGCACTTCAAAGTAATTTCTCCAACACAATAAAAAAAATAATCTGTGTATCCCCCTTATATTTGTGTCTTTCAAGGCACAAAGAAAACATATAATACATCCCGTGCATGTTAACTACTTTTCCCCGCATTCACGGAAAAGAAAAATCTCTTTTTATTTCCTTTTCTCTTCCTCCAAGAAAGAAAAAAATATATCTTTCTAAAAAAAAAAAGCCTCTACAGGCATTTCACTTCATCAACTAATCAATCAGCTGATGTCTTAGCATCCAATGTCAAGGGCAAATCCATACCCCAAACAAAGAAAAAAAAAAAAAAGGAAAAGGGGGAGTTCACCCACACTGAGAAAAAAAAATTTCTCCCCCCCGTTAGAACAACCCCTCAGTCAAGCGGCAGAACAGCCCGAGGCATGCCAGTAGTCCCCCATCTCCCCTTAAACAGTGTCTGAGGACCCCCTCCCAAGGTATACACTAGTACCCATCTCGCAATGCCCTCCCTCGAGGTATGCAGACCTACCCACCCCACAATGCAACGCGCCTCTCTGCGCGGTAAGCAGAAAGTGCTGAGCCCGTAAAATTGTGGGCCGCTCTTGTCTCCAAGCCAGATATGCTTATCTAAGCACAGTTCACAAGCAAAAAACACATCTCTATACACTCTTATGTGTTTAAAACAAAGACGAATACGTCTATCATAAATAGGTGTGAATAAAGAAACACGTCACTTCTGCTACAATGGGGAAAGACAAGAAAAATTTTTGGATCTCTTGAACCAATCCCATTTCACTGAAATATTTAAACAAAAACCCTCTCCTCCAAAACAATAGTGTTTAACACTCACCACTCATAATGGGAACAAGAATAACTCGGAATTCGCGTAAAGATACGTAAATCTCTTCAGCACAATACAAACGCGATCGGCGAAAAGGCACCTAGCAACTCTCACTTACAAACCAAACTGAGTTGCTCTCACGACTCACGCCCTGAAGAATCTCGGTACGAGCAAATTTGATTGACCCTATAGATTTCTTTCCTCATCCCCCCATCCCACGGACGGATATTTCTCTACCCCTTTTCACTTAGCAACTGAGATCCAACAATTTAACAATTTTCCACAATCCCACAAAGCTTTGTCGTTCGAAAACTATCGCTAAGCCACAACCCCTTTTATTTTCTAACTGGCCACCCATCTCTACATTGGCGTTCCTAGGCATAGAAAAGAAAAAAAAAAAACTTTTATACCCCTTTACGCTGCCACCACTGTCATGGGGGGATTACCCCCCCCCCCCCCCCCCACATTATTCATTAGGTAAGCGTGAGCACGAAACGGAAGGCAAACCAACACACAGCATTACACACACAGCCTCTCTCTCTCTCTCTCTCGGCAATCCCTCTCTCTCTCTCTCTCTCTCTCTCTCTCTCTCTCTCTCTCTAGCACCCACACCTCTCTCTCTCTCTTCTCCACCTCTTTCTCTCCATTCTAACAGGTAATGAAAATGAGAGAGTCGCATCATAACATTAACGTTTATTAACAATGAATAAATAAATCAATCAATCAAGTAATCCAGTCTTACAGACTAACTCAAAAAAACCCGAATAGTACAATGTCTGATAGTAATCATTAGTCACCAAAAAGTCTACACCCATCTGGGAACTTTTTGTCCCCCTCCATTTCCAGAACCGTCTGTTTCAAAGACACGAGAAACACACTCGTTAGCAAACATAAGTTTTTAAAGACAAAGTTAATAAAATGGAACATCTTACAAGATATCAAACAAGCCATCCCTTTGGCTAAAGTAATTCAACTTGGCTAAAGTAATTCAACTCACCCATGCAGCCGGAATATCTCACTCACTATTCCAAAAAACACTTAGGCACCACTATCGTGGCTCTGCCTTC
>NC_087210.1:11247841-11270341 GCF_015104395.2 Macrobrachium nipponense | reverse complement strand
TTCCAAAAATAAATATTGCTACAAGTTAATAAATATCAATAAACAGGACGCAATGTTATTAATAAGTCTAACAAACTTGTGAAAAATCATTAATTCACAGGATAAAGCCTTTTGTTCTTGTTATAGGTGAGAGACATCTGTTCCTGCTCGCCTGCCATCAACAAAAGCTTTCGTGAGCTGCGTACACTTGTTGCAGGCATCCTTCTCAACGGGGCAAAAACTGATATTACGATGGTGACTCAGATGTAGTATTTTAACTCCACCAACAGCTATATAGGTATTTTTCGGATAGTACAATGATGCCGAGGTGACTAAACGTTGCGGTTAAGGGCTGTGTCCACGGGTGTAGTGGCTGGGCCATACTGGCAGAAGTTGCACGTTTTCACGGACGACCTGTTCCCCTCAGGTTCTCTATTGCTGTTTCTCCTTCAGACAGCTTCCCATAGCAACCTAAGACTGCAAAGCAGTTACTGTATGAAAGGAGAGGAAGGTGCCTTTGCAGAGTATTATTTACTTGCCCTTGAAGACAGCAGAGTAGCTCAATGTCCTTTTGATTGGTTTCCTGTGATATTTCTTTGAAAGAACTGTTGTCTGCAGGTCCCCACTGACCAGGATGCCTTTAAGGACCTGTCACACAAAGACTGTTCCCATAAACACGTTTCCTCACACTGACCGAGCAAGTATGAAGCCAGAACGATGTGATTGTCTGGTAACGCTGTTTCAGAAGCTATAGGAAATATAAACAGCTGGAAGTGCCTGACAGGCATGCCTCCTAGTGTGGACAGGGCATAAGAGCACATTAATTGCCTCATGCCCAACTTTTGAAAAACACTCTTCCCTATATTGTCACCAGTGGGACCGACCCTCTTGACTGGAGCAGTTTTCTAGCTGTCAGCCATCTTAACAAACTATAGTACGACTAGACCAGGTCTTAATTTCCTTTGCATTTGATGAATATTAGTAGACCATTTTTCTGGTCTACCACCCTCTCCTCTCCCTTTTTCTAGTTGTAGAGAGTATTCATCTTCACTAATGGAAGGTTTCACAGGTTGGGAATCACTTTTGGTTGGTAGCATCGACACTGGCTTCGAAGCTGATGGGGTTTGGCACTCTTGCCCGCACGCATGGGCTGCACCCATTTGTCACTGTCAGTATAATCCATCTAAATAACAATGAAGTTTCTCTTTGTCTTTTCTTCACATTAGACTATCAACCTTCTCTTTACCTCTTCCATGTCCCTTCTATTCTATATCATTGTTTTTTTTTTTATATCATACCTCTTATGACGCTACCTTTCTCAATAACAACACAATCACCAACATCAATTATCGGAAATGGCCCCATAATCATTACTATTACCATCATCAGGACATGAAAAATACTCCAGAATAGCTTTACCTTGACCACAGACGCCAACAACAGAAAACTATTTTCCTTTTTGCTTTCTGTCTCCTTATCCGGGAACTGCCTGGCCATATCAAAACTTCCATAGCTTCTACGTTGTCTGAACTCATTATAGCCATCATATTATAGCTCGGTGATTAATAATACCGATGATAATGACGATAAAGTTATCTATTTGCGATTAATCACTTGTGTCCAATGAATACTATATATTCCGAGCGCTGATTGGCTCACATGTGACAGTAACAAAAGCGGTGAGTGGCTGGTCTACCGCTCCATGTTATAACATTAGCTGCAATGACAAAGGGCCCTTATAACGACTCTCTCTATGGTGCATAGATTGGCTGTCCAACAGCATGGCTTACAACATTGTTTCGGTGGCAGAAATTTCTCATTGTCTGCGAACACAGTGCACATTAACGCGTTAGGAAAACACTTGCATTAACAGCAACTTCCGACCATAATGGACGCGGCGTATGGGATTTTATTATGCTGTTTGAGGAAGCGAATCCTGTACTAACCTGAATTTCGTTTCATGATGCGCAAAGCATGTTCCTCGAGTAATGGCTAAATTATTAATAATAACAGAAAGTACATCGATGGGGAAGAGGATGAATGAAAAACCATTATTAATTTGGCTCAGCAAGTTTCAAACAAAGTATAAGTTCAAGTTACAGAAGAAGAGGTTTGAATGTGTCTGTAAATGTAATCATAACTGGTCAGTTTGATAAGAACTTGAAAACAGCATACATGCAGACAAGTGATAAACTGTGTGCTATGATTGAAGACAAGATTCAAGTAGCAGATGGAGAATATACATAACATAAGGATTGGGGAATATTGTCACCGGAGAGAGGTTCGGGTTGGAAAAATAGTAAATGGTACGATGAGAATTTGAGAGGTTTCGTGCAGGAAAAAACATTTTGAAATGTAATTGTACTGCAGATAGAAACGCGTTCAGAGATGTATGGTTGTACAAATACAAAGGGTTCTTCTATTGTTTGAGGATATCATTTGTGTAAGATATTTCTGGATGAGTGGAAGATCCTGAATTGTGCATTCGAATATTTAAGAGAGGCTGGTTTAGTGGAAGAGTGAGTTTAAGAAAAGCGTGCATTATTTCTCCAAGACTTTTGATAGCTGTAATGATGGAGTGATATGATAAGTAAAGAAAGGGAACTAGACGTAGACACAGCTAGTTACAGGCTAAGTAAAAGTCATGAATGGAGTGTTGATTGCTTATTAGTATTTGCAAATGAAACACCACTTCATGACAATAGTTAAGAAAATACTCGAAGGGCTATAGAAAAAGTTTTAAAGTTCTTTCGAGAGAAAGTTCAGACTCAGAGTGGATATGAATAATGACATGAGAAGCAGAAACATACGAAACTGATATGAGTCGTTTAAGCATGGAGGTGGCTGGTAATATGATGATGTGGGAATAAAAAAAAAGTGAAGATAGGAATTCACAATGACTACAAGTGTTCAGCGATGTTCTGGTAAGGATCCCTCTGCGTAGCCGTTTCAGGCAATCTATTCTAAGGAGTTTTCTAGAAAACGACATTCGTTAATGATCCTTATAACAAATAAATATCTCATATTTGAGTGTAAATTCGGAGAGCTATCAAGAGCTGTCGCCTAAAATTTTTTCCCGATATAAGAAATTTTAGATAAATTCTTGAGGAACGAAAAATACCAGGATTGGTAAAAGCTGCATAAAATTTAGAAAGTCAAGAACGATACAATTACGCTGAAAAAGATGTATCCCCTTCAAAAGCATTTTTTTTTTTTTTTTATGGAGTCTTTACATCAGACATATTTACTTCCAAAGCGACAACAATGACGATCTTACCTGGCGTAAACGCAAAAAGCTTATATAAAAACAGTAATTAACATTGCGTATATATCGGGTCCAAACCCAAGTTCGTTTTCCCTCAGGTAGCGCTCCAACCAACATGACATCATTACAGTGTGAAATGCAAGCAAGACTACACGACGCAGCAAATTGGTTGGAATACCGTCATGCATAAGCATAAGTTTCAAACATTGACTTTTCGGGCGTCTAAGTGGATTCTGTTCATCGTCCAGTACAGAGGCGGCAGGAAAATATTTGAAGAAGAAATGGATGACACTCGGGAAGTGTCGTTAAGTCGATGGGGATTTCAGCATCGAAAAATAGAATTGCCAAAGAAACGTACCATGCTGAAACAAGGGCTGACTCTCTCTCTCTCTCTCTCTCTCTCTCTCTCTCTCTCTCTCTCTCTCTCTCTCTCTCTATCGTCGCAATGATGATGGGAGGCGGAAAAAAAGAAGGGAAACATTGTGTGTCGGATGTCTAAACATTTGGTGTTGGACGAGAAAATGAGAAAAGAACAAAAAACGTAAGGAAAGCAGATGGGAACCGGGAGGAGAAACACAGAATAAACTATGAATGAAAAAAGAAAGACTCAATAACCACTTCACAGAAGAAAACACAGCTTTCCACAATATAAAATGATCCTTGCAAACAGCTGGAGGTATATCTATTTTCTTGATGGCGTTAGCCTGAAGTGAAGAAGCTTCTGATTTCAAAACTGACATTACACCATATGATTCATCAATGAATTTCCACTTGCTCATTTTGATTGTGTACACTAGTTTCTCTGTGGTTTTTTATCTAAACACGTTCTTAAAAATAATTTCAAGAAGCCTTTTTGCATTCATAAGTATTGGCAACATATTCAATTCAAGCGTGAATAGGCAAACCTTAGTACTTTATCAACTCATTCTGAATTGTGGATTTACCTTTTTGACACTGGGTGGAATAGTAAATTACTATTTATCGTCTATTTTGTCTATAAAAATCAGGTAAATTTGCTGTGATCAACACGACTTCAAATTATATATACATTTTTTCTTACAATGGATCTAGGACGCGTGAAATCAAATTCTAGTATGACTGTATTACACGGAGTTCAGTTTACATACCCAATGTCAGTACTGTTTTCCTCTCTCTCTGGTGTAAACATATACACTCAAATATAAGCAGACATGTACTAACACCCCTTCCCACACACCAAGGTCATTCTGCAGAAACGGAATAGTTGCTTTGTTTTCAGACAGAATTACCGAAGCGACTGTAAACCTTCTGCAAAATCTTATTGTTGCAAGAAACGAAGATCAGAAGAACGGGGAAAAAAAGGGAACATAATGTACGAAAAATAGACGAAGCGAAAACAACGTAAAATAAAATCAAAGTGTAAAATGTTCCTCATATTTTTCGGGTCACCTGTGACAAGAGAAAGAGACGAATTAATCAAATTAAGCAGTGAATGATCCATTGTTTAAAAGAGTCAGTTTTGCATTCATCAAAATGACTTTTCTCGAGGAAAGGAGAAAAAGACATTTGACACTTCCATGTAACTCGTTCATTGTGAAATTATTACAAATCTTTTCGTAATATTCAATCCTTTCAGAGATGGAGATTTTAGTCTGATGAACAAAGGAAATTTTAATAAAGTTAGAAATATATGAAGAACACAACGAAAACAATGGGTAATCAGGATCAATTTATCATGGATCAGAATTTAAAGCACGAATAAACAGAAGAAATGTAAAATGCGGTAAAGTGAACGGAGTTATTATTTCGTCTGACAAAAATCATCAGAGCCAGCACTTAAACTTTCTTGTAGCTATACAGGTTTCCAAATTTACCATCCTCGTTGAAGAATCTTATTCTGGTCGCTCTTTACTAAGTTTACATTCCATTGCAGAAAACAATAAAACAGCCATAAAAGCTGTCTAGAGAAGATTCTGGTCATAGCTAAGCTACTGCTGTAGCAACACACTCATTTTTCTTGGATTCCAAATCTGGGAAGAAATTCAGTCAAATTTTCATAATTTCTCTTTATATCTTTTACAATGGACTAAACTGCTGAAGAGTCGGCCATTTCTTGAATGTACGTTTTAAACTGTCAATTTATTAGTTCTCGCTGGAATGAAGAATATATCTTTTCAATTTAGCAGTCGCTCTCATTCCTATCTTGGCACTATTGCGTTGCTAATTTAGTAGCTCATCCCTTCCAATCTTCGATGTTATTCAAGATCAAATGCAACAGCGAAAAATGAATATGAATACAATGAGCAGCAGCAATATAACTGTACACGAAGACTGAAGTTATGATGAAAGCGAGAACACTCTTGATCATCCCAGTAAATCTAATTACATTTCTATGCATCTCGGGAGATCCAGGAACTTCCTTTGAAAGATAATTCAAGTGATTACTGTTCCCTCAGACGTTTCATTTTGACTATGTGTTATATTAGTGAGTGATTAAGAAGCCAGTCCACATATTCCAAGGGTGAAGAAAACAAAACTTGTGCAAAGTTGACAACGAAGAGAGAATAGAGAAGGAAATAAATATAGACATGAACAAACATTAAGAAGATGGCAGCAAAGAGTGGTGCAAAGTTTAGCGAAAAAAAATTGATCACATCAACATACGAAACTATAAGAATTTTGTTCATGATTGTAGAAAAGACGCTCTATAGAAGCTCTGTCACACCCGCTGCAATAAATAATGCAAGATCCCAGAGATAACTTCCCGTGTTTTTTCATTAGATACTTATATCAAAAGTTAAATCAAGTTCAAACTTTGTATATAAAAACAAAACAAAAAATAGACCAAAGATTACACAAAATATGAAATCTCTTGTGAGGATAAAACCAACTCCACCCCTCTTCGAAGACTAAACAAAAAGAGGAAAGCAAGGAAAACTTCAAAATGTTTTTGCACTCTATGAGTTTTCTCCCTAAAAAATATCTTTATGTAAAATAACAGGCCGAGGAAACGAATTTGAATGGATGAATTGATTTTATGAGAGCTTTTCATACTGTGAATAGAACAAAAATCGTTTTAATCGTATTTTTTTAATTTCTAAACTTACAGTAGTTAATGACAAATATCTCAAAATGTTACGTAGTTCAACCGTCTTTTCATTTACATAAAAAAGTAAGTGGTACTGAACTGCTCTTTCTATAGCAATTTATATACTATTTCATATCCGCGAACTTAACTGATGGTCTCTCTCTCTCTCTCTCTCTCTCTCTCTCTCTCTCTCTCTCTCTCTCTCTCTCTCTCTGTAAGAGAGAATCTGTATTACCTTCTTACTGTCTGACAGTAAAAATTTACCCCTCGCTTTGAGAGTTGCTGCTAATCATCATTAAATAAAGAAAACTTTGAATAGTTCGGGACTAAAGAATCTCTGCAATCTTTAACAGAAACAAGTGAAATATGCTTCGAAGTTTCATCGGTTTAATCGAGTTTTCTGCAAAGCGTATAATCAAGACAACCGAAAATAGATCTTCCGGTGGTCTCGGTATATTACTGAATGAGCCGCGTCCCAAGAAAGTTTAACCACGTCTTGGTGGTGTCTTTCCTATATAGCTGCCAAGCGCACGATTATCGCAAACTTTAACCTTAAATAAAATAAAAACTACTAAGGATAGAGGGCTGCAATTTGGTATATTTGATGATTGGAGAGTGAAAGACAAACATGCCAACTTGCAGCCCTTTAGCCTCAGTAGTTTTTAAGATTTGAGGGCGGACAGAAAAAAACTGTGGACAGACAGACAAGCTACCGGAATTGTTTTCGTTAACAGAAAAAATGAAAATTTAGTATCTTAGGGAAGTTCAGGTTGACCTCTGCACCATGTAGAAATAGAGAAACAGACGGCCCATTCATACAGAGACTTTAAAACGCAATTCTAAACAATTATGTTTACAGTTGTGGCTTCAAAAGTCGAATCGGTAGTCAGACGGAGTTCTGTATGTTGCTTATAAACATGAATATGAATGGCAAATTCATTTGTGATACATAATTGGTGAACTACGACTGTATTTGAACTATACGTTGACTCAACTACTTGACACTTTCTTGCAATCATCCATATATTTGTTCAATTTTTAAGCAATTACTGATCTGATGCGAACGAATATATAGAAATACCAGCTCGTAAAATGTTTCCAGAATAAACGAAAATAGTTTGGCGACTCAAAAACCGAAATACTGAAAACATTTCTTAAATTCTCCCGACTTCGACACTGCTCTCCTGATTTCTTGAGGGAAACATTCTCACAAATTCCTCCTCACATCTCTCCTACTCCTCCAAGATTCCTCGCATAGATGCTTTCTCATCACGCGATCATGGGCTCTCTCTCTCTCTCTCCTCTCCTCTCTATCTCTCTCTCTCTCTCTCTCTCATTACACAGGTAATCATACACACTGGTACAAGCGCAAAATGCTAATTTGTAGTGATTTACCTTTTAATCATTATGGTTTAAGGGCATTATTATGCCGATTTAATATTGCTAAGATTGATACTTGTGTAAAATATATTATGATGTATGAATGTGAAATCTAAGCTTCTTTTTATGATGTATTAACTACTTTCAACTTCTACCAATCTCATCCCCCGTAACAAATATAAAATAATTAATTAATGGAGCTAAGAACTTAGGTTATCGTGAGATGCTCAATTTGGTAATATTTATCATTCAATCCTTTCATCATATACTTCGACATGTCCTCAAGATTTCTATTAGATATTCCGTGAAATATTCTTGCACTCGCAACCACTCGGCTGATTACAAAAGACTGCAGCCCTTGATGCTGCCTTTATCGCTTCATTCAGTTTTCTAATTAAATTCAGGAGGGTAATTCAGTCTGAAAGATACTGTATTGGGTAACGGAATGACGCCGCTTATAGGAATGAAGGGTGGAAGGCTGGAAGGTCATTCATAAAGATGTTAATTTCTTCGGCTTACTTTTAGTTTTCTGTAAAAAGAAAACTCTTGTGCCGGCTTTGTCTGCCTGTCAGCCCTCAGATACTTAAAATCTACGGAGGCTAGAGTGCTGCAAGTTTGTATGTTGGTCATCCACCCTCCAAACATCAAATATCAAGCGCAGCCCTCTAGCCTCAGTTGTTTTTTTTTTTTCATGTTAAAGTTAGCCATAATCATACCTGTACAACATACGTCGTGACTGAATTTCTTGGGCAGCGGCTAAGTTTTACGGGCCGTACATAAAACTCGATTGCGCCGGAGAAACTTCGCCTCTTTTTTTTTACTTATTCAACTTTTGATTGGAACTAATTTATAAAAAATATTCTGTTACTACTAGTACTGCCAGTTACTGTCACAGAAAAAAAGCAAATATAAACATACGCACGCACGCACGCACACACACACCTGACACGATCTCTCTTTTTTTTTTTTTTTTTTTTCTCGCCAGACTTTATTTCTTCATCGCGACTACTGCTGCTTTTAATATATTGTCCTATGCCATTATACCCATAAGGCTTCTTTTATCTAATGCCATCATATAAATTACAAGGAATTCATAAAACTTAGAAAACAAGCGTATACATAGAATAGGAGTATGTGAAATAAGCTTCGTAAGGCCCAGCCAAAAACTTATGTATATTGTCAAAAAAAAAAACACACACACACATAGGCACACACAAACACACAAAAAGATGAACAACAGAAGAGTCCTAAACAAAGAAAAGTGCAGGAAAAAAATCTCGTTTCGGAAGAGGAAGGCTTAAAAAAGACATACAAATTTTCTCAGAAATTAGCGTCAGGTTGAGCAACCAAGGAGCCATTCTGGAGAGAGAGAGAGAGAGAGAGAGAGAGAGAGAGAGAGAGAGAGAGAGAGAGGAGAAGAAGAAAATAATCGTCAAGAGCCTGTGAATTGTTGATTATAAAGCATAGTGAAGTACAATAATCATAAATAAAATAAGTGTCAAGTAGCATGATAATACAAGAAAGTTTTACTGTTTCATACTGCATCATGTTTTCCAAAATTATTCCAATAATAATAATAATAATAATAATAATATAATAATAATAATAATAATAATAATAATAATATGTGATATGGAGTGGAAATTGTACCCCTAATCATAGAACGCTAGTCACATAGTAAGGAAAGTGATGGACTCCTAAGGAGGCAGGATGCAATCCGGAACCCCACACTATAAATAATAATAATAATAATAATAAAAAAAAAATAAAAAAAAATAATAATAAGAAGTGAGTATCCAGCTTTTCAACAGGTTCTGCATAAAAGAATGACAGCATCAGTTGAATTGATTTTAGACAAGGTCTTTTCAGTTCTTCTTACTCCTCTCTTTTCTTCAAGACTAGGGCCTGCTAAAATGTGGCCGGTGTACTTTTTCTAAAAAAAAAATCGTCAGTGAACTGACTGACTGGTACATTTTTAAAATGGAAACATTTCAATAACTACTTATAATCTCTAATATCGGATAGTTTTCCAATCCCTTCAAGTACTGAATGATCCACATAAATTATTAGAAACGCATTTATGAGTATAATCGTGTGTGTATACTTATTGGTTATTTTCAATGTAGATATCCTTACCTTGTAACATGCAAATACATCTACTCAAAAAAAAAAATAAAAAAAAAATAAACAAACACGGAATGCTCTGACACTAACATACTTACAAAAAAGAACAATGAAAACAGAATTCCCACAAGTGGTACATTTATATTTTTGTTTCAATGATTCGTTGTTTATGAACAAATGATAGTGCGCTTGTTTGTCACTGGAACCACATGCCATGTTTTCTGTCCTGAAACAAATCCCAGGATGATCTCTTTCTCCGCTGTATCTGACTATGCTCTCTCTCTCTCTCTCTCTCTCTCTCTCTCTCTCTCCTCCATACCTCCCGCTCTCTCTCTCTCTCTCTCTCCTTTCCTTCATTTGCCATTCCGAAACATTCATTATTCATAAATGTTGGAAGGAGAGCGGTTTGTTTAACTTCTAATCCAGGATTTTATTTTAAAAATGCATGCTCCCTCACTCTCTGTTTCATATTTGGTTTACTCTGTTTGTGTGCTTGTTCTTAAGTAGACTGTAGCTACAAAGAAGTATCAATGCAAACGAAAAGATTTATAAATGAACTTCATCCTAGTGATTTCCAATAACGAATGAATTATCTTAGGAACACTTTAACTTTGACTATGTAACCTGGTGTCCCAACAATTATGGTTATCGAAACCGGAGCAACAGCTTAAAGTAATAATATCTATTTACCCATCTACTTACATTCAGCTGAAGTTAAAATTTTCATATACGAGCAAAGGCAACATGTGCCTTGTTTAGATATGATAATAAAACTGAATTTTAAAGAATTTATTAGTTATTCATTCAATGATGGACTCCGCCATAAGAAAATCTTTAAAATCAAAGAGTAAAGAACTTATATTACTTATGCACTATTATCAGAAGCAAAACTTGAAGGTTATGACCATCGTGCAAACCGTGAAGGGAAATTCCAAAAATGACAAACTTTTAATAATATGAACTATAATCCACACAATTGCATAATTTTAATATATACTAAATATATAGTATATATCTATCTATCTATATAGCTATCTATCTATATATATATAGATATAATATAGATTATATATAGTATATATAATATATATATATATATTAGTATATATTAGTATATGATAATCTTTACACCTTTCCTGAATGTTTTGTTCGGCATTTTCATTGAAAAATATAACTAACGAAAAAAATTTACATTAGTAAAACTATATGCAATACAGTTAACCTTTTAGTAATGGAAACTACAGATTCCTACACACACATAAGCCCACACTGACACGAATGCACAACACACACAAACACACACACACACTCACACGCATATTTATGTGTGTATGTGTATACATATGTGTTTACGTATGTCAAATGATTGAGTAGGAGCGACAGGGTAGAATTTCTTCATTACTGACCATGATGATAACAGATCAATTTCGAACATTAAAAAAAAAATAAAATATTTTGAGAATAAATATACTTAAAGAATCCTCATATATCTTCTGAGCAGCATGCTCCCTCTTCAGTGTGACACTAAAACCTAGTGTCTCCATACTGAAGCCGGACCATGATACTCCGAAACTGTATGTGGATTTCTCAATTATATTAATTTTGTTCTACAATGTGTGGTTTTTCATTCCTGAACAATTAACAGCTTTGCGGAATTGTCTACCAATGTTCACGAGTTTGAATTTTCACCAATAGTTATGATGCCACTTAAATGCAAGAGAAATCAAACAAACGGGTAAAAAAATGCGTTGAAGTTTTTTCCGGCACGATCGAGTTTTCTGTACAGCGTATAAAGCTGTATGAAACTCTCAGCCCCGGCCCATGAAACTCACAGCTGCGGCCCATGAAACTTTCAGCCACGGCCCGGTAGTGGCCTGTGATGTTGGTACATACAGTAGTGCCAGATGCACGATCATGGCTAACTTTAACTTTAAATAATATAAAAACTACAGAGGCTAGAGAGCTGTAATTTGATAGGTTTGATGATTGGAGGGTGGTTAATCATTGCATCAATTTGCAGCCCTCTAACCTCAGTAGTTTTTAAGATTTGAGGACGGACAGAATAAGTGCGGACAGACAGGCAAATAGCCATCTCGATAGTTTTCGTTTGCAGAAAACTAAGAAGGTTGTAGTATTAACTTGCTTTTTGGGTATCAAATCGAATGTCTAGTTGAAGGGGTCAAAATGCAGCCAGAGTTAGATTTCTTCACACCCACACTTTAATAGTGCTATTTTCCCACTTTATAGGGTTAAAATTCCACACCAACAACTGCCTTGAATTCACAGTCCTCAACAACTAGTGCCAGACCATCTGGAATCCAACTGGCGGCAGAGAACTCACTGTCAGATACCCATTCATCTTGGCGCGCTACTAAATTCCTCCTCCTGTAATCAAGAAAATGATCAAAAACAAAAGATTAAAGGGGAAATTTGAAAGGTAGAGACTTCTTAGGTTAAAATTCCTTGTCTTAAACGAATTCTAGATCAATTTGACTTTACATTACCCTCATACGCCGAAGCTTTACTCGTGTGCAGCTTCGATGTTTCTACTCTCTGTTCCTTTTATCTAATAATATATATATATATATATATATATATATATATATATATATATATATATATATATATATATATATATATATATATATATATATGTGTGTGTGTGTATAAAAGAGGTACACTGCTCAGTCTGTGCCATTTACCGACTGGTTAAGGAAAAAACTTCAATGAACATCGGTCATTGCTAACGATGCACATAGCTAAACACAATGAATATTTGAGCAAATGCAAAGAACCAGGAGAAATAATTTTGCTCCCCCAGAGAAATAAAGCCTTTATCATTTATTACCTTCCCCTCATAGAAAATCCAAAACTAATCTGACTTATCTCTGCAGTTCCCCTCTCATTTCTATTCAAAGGCACAATAACGTCATTCGACCAACTATAGTAAAGATATATTTATGACTTTCTGTTGCTATAGCTAATATTATGGCAAAACTACAGTCAATTCTGTTTAAATGCAATCAGATTAACTATTGTAGCATTACGGTGAAATTTCCAAATTCTCCAATGAAAACTTTTTATTATTCAGAACAGCAACGCGTCCCCAAAATCATTGTTCTGCGCGAAACTGGTTTGCATCCATATTTGTTATCATATTTTTTAAAAATTTTCAAACCCTCAAACTATGCACGGTAAGAAATAGAAAATAGTCATCTGATATTACATTCTATACCATGGCACTGAAAAAATAGTACTGCCTTTAATCGACAACAGCTAAGAAAGTATATGTATAATATATTTTATTAAAAACGGCACATTTGTTGTTGTTGCAGAAGAGGCTTTCATTATTATATCTATAAAGATGAGGTTTCTTATCAAATACATATTCATTAAAAGTACTAATTACAAGGAATTTTTTGTCTTAGTTCATTTTCTAAGCAAAGAAAATTTACGGCCAGCCTAGCATTACAAAACGTTTTATTAGTTTAAAAACTGTATTTTTGATCTGTATTAACTTGGACGGAGTTATATATGTAAGAAACCTATTAGCAATTTTTTTCTTTAATAATTCTGAGCGTGTCATATGAACAAATAAATGAATTAAGACCACGAATGATTTACAGCAGTATAGCAAGTAATGCGCATGTAAATAGCAAAGTAAATATTGATAAGAGTGAATAATGATCTCATTCTTTACGCCCTTCACCTCTGCTGTAAAAAAAAACAAAAAAAAAATTAACTAGTGTATGGTATGAGATATAAAAAATTCAGACAGAAGGCTCTATTGTCAAGAAAAAGAAGCATTACTTAAGAACCTTGTTGCATGTCCTCTTTCGGTCCAATAGATGACGTCAGCTTGCACTTTTTACTGTTTAAAATATGGGGGGGGAGAGAAGTTTTAGATTAATTATACGTGTATATATATATATATATATATATATATATATATATATATATATATATATATATTCGAACTATAAATAACAAAACATGTGATTTATGTCCAGTGCACAGTGCGTCCCTGAAACTTCTGTAATATATTATACTTCTTGGATCAAAGTCTGTTGAGTACTCTCTCTCTCTCTCTCTCTCTCTCTCTCTCTTTATATATATATATATATATATATATATATATATATATATCTATATATATATATATATATATATATATATTGTTTGCTGTAGTAAAGGGCACACAGGTCATGTTTGCAGTTGTCTAAAATTTTCATTAATCTGCAAATTAATAAACAATACATCACTTACAAACGTCTGAAGATTTCGTAATCTAAACGATTACTTTTACTAACAAGTAGTTGCTTTTACAAGTACAATTCCCCTATTTGGATCTTTCCCAAGCACTGGCTGTTCCATTGTATGGCTGAGAATCAAAACAAATATATTCTGTCAGTCAGATTCTCAAATTTAGCTTTATAAACGTCATGGATTTCATTTGCATGGAATGTGCAAATTAACGCAAAGTTATTGTATAAAGAACTCATATCAAAACGAATTGAAATAATGGCAATTTGATTTAATATATAAATATATCCAATCTATCTATACAGCTATATCGATATGTACCGATATTAAATTGTCATTATTGCAATGCTTTTTTAAATACGATTCTGAATAAAATAACTTTGCGTTGATTTCCACATTCCATACAAATGAAATCCATTAACATTTATTATGCTAAAAAAAAATGTTGAGGGAGTTTTGGTCTTTTTCCGTCCTGATGCATCTGAGGATCCAACCGAGAGAGCAGATTTGTTTTTGATTCCCATCAATACAATGAAGCATTAAATGATTGGTGAAGTACAAATAACCATTAAGAATACGAAATCTTCAGACGTTTGTCAATGCTATAATGTGTTTTTATTAACTTTGCAGTTAATAAAAATCAGTAGACACTTGTCACCATGGCCTTTATGCCTTTACTAACACAAAGAAGAGAGAGAGAGAGAGAGCAGAGGAGAGAGAGAGAGAGAGAGAGAGAGAAGAGAGAGAGAGAGAGAGAGAGAGAGAGAGAGAGAGAGAGAGAGAGGTTTGGGTAGTTAGCATTAGTAAGATATAATATCGAGAATTACTGAGAGTTACCTAATGATATAATTGCAGTCGAGAATTACTGAGAGGTTATTAATTGCTATAAATTGCAGTCGAGAATTACTGAGAGGTTATTAAATGCTATAAGTGCAGTCGAGAATTACTGAGAGGTTATTAAAATGCTATAATTGCAGTCGAGAATTACTGAGAGGTTACTAAATGATATAATTGCAGTCGAGAATTACTGAGTGGTTATTAAATGCCTATAATTGCCAGTCGAGAATTACTGAGAGGTTACTGAATGATATAATTGCAGTCGAGAATTACTGAGAGGTTATTAAATGATGTAATTGCAGTCGAGAATTACTGAGAGGTTACTAAATGATATAATTGCAATCGCGAATTCCGAAGATGGTTAATTAAATGCTTAATTGCAGTCGAGAGAAATTACTGAGAGGTTATTAAATGCTATAATTGCAGTCGAGGAATTACTGAGAGGTTATTAAGTTATATAATTGCAGTCGAGAATTATGAGAGGTTATCTAAATGCCATATAATTGCAGTCGAGAATTACTGAGAGGTTATTCCCAAAATGCATAATTGCAGTGGAGAATTACGATGATGGTTATTAAATGCTATTGCCAGTCGAGATACGGAGAGGTTATAAGCTTATAAATAATTGCAGTCGAGAATACTGAGGAAGTTATATGATATTAAATTGCAGTCGAGAATTACCGAGAGGTTATTAAATGATGTTTTTGCAGTCGAGAATCACTGAGAGGCTATCAAATCATATAATTGCAGTCACAGTACGTGTTGTTATAACTAAAAATCGAATTCCTGTCTGTCTATCTTTCCTTGTTATCTGTAGACAGGGATATTATTTCCCGTCACAGTTTGTCCTTTAGTATTTTTAATACCTGTTTCACAACTTAATACAAACGAGTTTGGTAACAAGTTACCTTTTACCAGCTATGTAATCAAGATAATCTTTAGTGAACATATGATGTTTTCTCTCTTCTGCTAGTTCAATTCAGCAAATATGGAAAACAGACTACTCACTTTTAGCATCAAATGTCATTTACATACAGATATCGATGCTTGATTTTGATGAATGACGATAAATAAAAAGGAAATATATAAATTTGAGGAATTACAGTTATAGTATTAGTCCTTGACGGTACTGACAAAATTTAGTTCACGTCCACAGTTGTTATGACTCAAAGCACATATTCATGATGATATCAGACTGCAAATATGTTTACTTGCCATACATTTTGTAATCATTCATACGTTCATGACAAAAAATTTTCACAGCCTCTCTCTCTTTCAACAAAATTAATTTTAACTTTCCCATTATCAGAAATTTGAACGAAATTATATCACAGAATTAGAATTGTATTTTTCCAATCGTGGATTTTTTTCTAGTAATAAAGTTCTCATTATGATGACAAGTTTGTGTTATCAAACTGCTTAGTGTGAAATCTAGTTGTGATAATTAATCAAAAGGTTGAACTAAGCAAAAATGTTCTGGAGTCATTTGCATTTTTCTAATTAATTAATTTACGATTAGCAAGTGTCAATAACATTCTATTACATTACTTATGTCCGCAAACAAATTTAACGAGATTATATTGGGCAGTAGTTAAGTCCGATCTATTATGACACCTGCTATCATGACAAAACTTTCCAGTTATCACGCCAATATTCTCAACAATTTAATTGTTTTAAGAAAGAATCTGTCAACTAAAGAAATCTGAGCAAGTATTTTTAATACGCCACGACATTTACAGGAAAAATTGCTCATCCTTTATTGATACTGATATATATAAGATAAAACAATTGCTTAAAGTGAAAGTGAAATCTAAAGAAACAAAACTCTGTACCAGAGAACTGTAATTTTTATTTAAAATATAACACTGAAAAAAACTAAATGGGAATATTAAGGAAGAGAACGCTACCTGATATAAGAAAAAAAAATGACTTTAAACCATGCAAAGATTCCTTTCCCTGGAAGGAAGATGAAATAGGGCAATAAAAACAAAAGAAAAAATTTGTTTTAAGTTTACGGTTTTCTTCCTCCTTTTGAGCCTAATACATATGGTCATTCATCTTATTGTGTTGGCTGGAGTAGATAAATCGAATGATAAATATCCCAGTCCTTAATATTGAAAGGTCAGGAAGCCCATAAAATGATTTTGGGCTCTAGAGAGCCGGTGTGTGTGATTGTTCAGCCATATAGTAATAAAGTAGCACATAAATAGATAAAGAACCGAACAGCAAAATGGCCCGTGATAGACATACAAACACAGACAAAGCACATGAAATTATATATACGTGTATACATATATATATATATATATATATATATATATATATATATATATATATATATATATATATAGATATATATATATATATATACAAACGACAGATCTTATCTAGGTAAAAATTAACTTGCTTTTGAAAGCAAGAAATAACCCAATAGGATTGAAGGAAATGCACATCATAGACAAACGCAAGCATTTATAAAAAGACTTACGATGAATATTCATCGTCGACATAAATCAAAAGAGATCGCTACCACAGCCCATTGCCATATTTCTTCTCCGTTCCGAAGGACAGGAGAAGCGATAACGGGAAACTGTCCCGGAAAGTAATCCCGTGATTAATCGTGTTTTACTTTCTACTCAGACAGGACTTACGGGGCCATAAAGCCAGAGGTTTAGATATAAACACTCCCTTCTTACCGCCATGATCATAATACGAAGCTACTTCGTGCCTCTCGTCCTGAGACCTTTCCCTTTCATTAATTCTTAGATTATGGTGGCAATGAGAGTGCTGCAAGTTTCTCGTTATGAAATTAAAGGGACGCTCTGCTAGCGAGATAATGAGGATATTCATAAATAATGATCACAAAATACAGTCCTTGAGTAATAACTGATACCTCAAGTTGTGCTCATATTAAAAATATAATCATTAGTCATATAAATACCAGGGAGTTCGTCATATATATTTTTTGCTCTCAGAGAGAGAGAGAGAGAGAGAGAGAGAGAGAGAGAGAGAGAGAGAGAGAGAGAGAGAGAGACTATTATTCAAAAAAGCCAAGAGTAACTACGTCTATTACCATTACGCATGCATCATTACATTATTTTAGCCTCTTGTGTCTTTCATTTGCACTGAGCGTGATACGTACGCGCCTGTGTCCATTGCAGTCTAGCAACCATTATTTAATTTACCGAGCACTTCAGACAAGGACTGAGCATTTTCAAATTACCGTTACCTGTCGTTGCCCGAGTGGTCTTTTCAATTCTTTATTACAAAAGACTTGCGTATACTGCAAGCACAAACTGCACAGAGTGCCAACGCAACCTCATTCTTCCATACAAGGAAGCCGCTACCAATCTAGGACTGGCCACCACCAGTGCACGTCAGGCCTTCACCATTTTACAGTGCCACTAATTCGCGGCCCTGTCCATCGACTGGCTGGTGAAGTACTCCCCATTTCATTTCAGTATATGTGAGTATACTGCATTTAGTGTCGTCTTACGGGACACACCAGCACGCTACCAGTGCAATCAAGGAACGCCTCTGTAAGTGCCGCAATACCAGCACGCAAACCAGTGCTGTCCAAGGAAACGCCCTCCATAAGTGCCAATGCACCTGTATCAGACATACAGGTAGCTCCTCTACCTGCGTATCCGTCATTACGGAACGCCCATTTCATTAGTGTTTCATGTGAAAGGATTGGATTTCTTATCCTCTCGGATCACTCAACCAAAGGAACGCCTCTCAAGTGCTGCAATACCAGCACTCTCTTAGTCCAAGGAACACCTCCATAAGTACCGTTCACCTGTACAGGACGTACAGGTAGCCATTCAACCGCGTATCCGCCATTACGGAACGCCTATTTCATTAGTGTTTCCATGTACAAGGAACAGTGCTCCTTCAGAACACTCAACAAAGGAACGCCTCCATAAGTACCGCATACAGGCCCTAAGTGCTGTCGAAGGAATGCCTCCATAAGTGCTGCTATCCCAGCATTACTAGTGCTGTCCAAGGAATGCCTCCATAAGTGGCTGTGCCCCTGTACAGGACGTACAGGTAGCCAATCAGTTGCGTATCTGCCATTACGGAACGCCTACAAAGGAACGCCTCCATAAGTGCCGCTGCACCTATACAGACGTGCAGGTAGCTATTTACCTGCGTATCCATCTTATGAACATTAGTGTATCCGCTATCCTGGATCACCCAACCAGGGAACACCTCCATAAGTGCCGTGCACCTGTATTGGACCTACAGGTTGCCCATTCCATTGTGTCTCCCAAAGTTAGGAACGCCCATCAGTGTGGACCTCTACACGGCACACTCCATTATATATTCTCACCTCATTAAAAGGTGCTATTCAAGAAGTGCCACCAACTTACGGACACTTCCCAAGTGCCACAGAGCACCCAGTCTTCCCAGACACATCACCATTTTGTTTCGTCACGAACCATTACCACATTCACAGAACCCATTTCCAGGTGAGTGCCACCTTACCAAGTAGCACTCCCATCCATCCAGTATTATTCCTGGCCATCATTTCCATCTAACTGAGCCTCTACTGCATAGCCTAAAGAAAAGGAAAATGTCTTCCCCTGCTTCCCACGACATCTTTGCCATAGAGCTAGAGAGGCTCCAAAACCTCATGACTCTGGGCAAGGAGGTCGGTTACACTGGACCAGCCCTCGGCCAGTGGGTTGTGAAGGCGCAGCAGGATGCCACGCGCCAGCAAGAAGATGAAGAAAGAGAAAACCGAGAAAAGCCAGAGAAGCGAGAGAAAAGAGAAAGTAGCAGACAGGAGGGAAAAGAGAAGCAGAGAGAAAAGGAAAAAGTGAAGAAGAGAGAAAGCATGATCTAGCTTAAGGAGAAGGAACTCGAACTAAAGCAGGAGAAGACCCAGTCAAGTGAAAGAGAGAGAAAGCATGAGCTAGCTCTCAAGGAGAAGGAACTCGAACTCAATCAGGAGAAGACCCGTAAGGAGAGTATCCTAACTCAAGCCACTCTGCAAGCTTCCAGCTCTACACCCACTGTGCCTCACAGCCCCACTGTCTCCTACCAGCCTTTTGCTGCTTCACTGCTGCCTCCTCCATTTCGGAAGAGGTGAGCCCACCAGTCAACCTCGGACTTGTTCCCGAGGATAATTCTAAAGAGGATTCCTTAACCTCCCCACATCTAATCACTGCCAGAGAGGCCTCTTCACCTGTGCCAGAGCACAATGCAAGCCTTGGTGACTCCACAGATTCGCAACCTGTGGTGCCATCTTGGCCTTATCATCCCAGTGCCACGGAAGAAGTTCTGGAACAAGTTCTGCCGAGACTGTGGCCACAATGGTCACATGTCTGTCAACTACGGAGGGTGCGCAAATCACAATATTCTGCCATCGCAATGCAGTTACAAATTCCTCTTCGATAGGACCCCTGCCTAAGGGCCATATAACCGTTGCACCCCTCCAAAGTTATTATCCGCCTAGCCACCTTAGAGCCTTCGACGACTCTGTGCTCAAATCTCCTGATAAGGGAAGATCGAATCCCCCACGGGGCTACCGTCGATAGACAGCAACTATCACGATTGAAGGCATCAATCTTATTAAACTGATCCTTCCCACCGTCCAATTGAGGGTCACCAGAACTTACCTTTCCAAAGTATGTGCCTTTGCAGTAGCAAACTACATTCCAGGAGGTTATGACCTCCTCCTAGGGCAAGTCATGAAGTCCTAACCCCACCAGCCAATCACTCCAAAGAAAGGAACCAATCCAAGACCTACTTCCTCCTGGAAGTACGGCCACCAACAGTCTCCCCCGTCACCAAGGATGGGGAGATTGATCACTCACAGTTCCACTGCAGAACCTGCAATGTAATAGGGCACTCCACTAACTGGCCTAGGTGCCCTAGCAGCGGACACTGTCCATTCTCCACAAGGCTTATCCTTCCACCAGAGACAGGAACCTCTGTCTCCAATCACCACGGGCACGCTGAGAGGTATGGCACCTCCGGTACCCGTCACAGGTCCAGCTGACCTCCACTCTCTGCCGGCCAGTGCCACTTGGCAGCACTGAACAGTGCCAAGCTCCGTCCAGCCTGGGCGTAGATGAATCAAAACCTTGATCTCTGTGCCTAGCCCCAAGCTAGGTGCATAATCAAGGATCCTCCTACAGGAGATCCTCCAAACAGGCAGGGAGCTTAAAACAGCCCATTGCCACTCTCCAACCCTAGACGCTTCTTCTTCAACATCAACCTCTGTTCGCCGAGGATGAACCTCCAGCAGACCTCACCATTACACCTTCTCTGGACAACCAGGAACAACTGCCCAACCAAGAGTCAGGCTGGAGTCTTCCCCTTTTGACGGCTGTTGCAGCAGCCGAAGTGAGGGCCTCCCCTGCAGTAGGTTCCACCTCTACGACAGTTGCTGCAGATGTCGAAGTAGGGTGTTCGTCTGTAGTCTCTAGGGCTTAGGGCTACCACTGCCTCTGCTCCTGACGGCATTTCTGCGGCCTTACCCCAGAGTTGGTGACTCCGTCTACTCCTAGGACTGGTGTAGCCAGGCCCTGGAGGAATAAGAAGAAGAAGAAGGGACGTAACAAACTCACAAATTAACCAAAGAGCCACATGCTTTTTCCTTGATACCTGTGCTAGATACAGTGTCAAATTCATTTGCAGTGATCCTGGCACCTACCCAGAGAAGGTAGCCAGCCTGATCTCTGCCAGTAGACTAACTCTTTAACCCCCTAGAACTTGTACTATTAACCCTCACGTAAATGTCATAATTACCTCATTATATTTCCATCCTGGTACACTACTAATCACTCATCATCCTCATGCATCATTACCTCATCTTCTGTATTTTATCAATTCAGGTTGATAAACCTCTGTGGTGCGTACCACATTCTGGAATGATTGCGTCTCTTTATTGTCATGAGTAGGATAGGCTAATAATTTAGTACCAGGGCATTAGGGTAGTAGCAAGTAGAATTTTCAAAGTAACCTTACATAGGGGTAGAGTTGACTGTTGTCACAGATAAACCAGTCGTTCTCACTTAACCTAGACTACATTAATTCAGTGTTAGTACACTTAGCATCTCCACCTATAAGTTAGGTAGGCCATTGTAGCTAGCCATATCACTGCTCCTAAACCTCAGTTAGAGTAGGAGAACTGGTTAGTCAAGACGATCAACTTATTTAGCCGAGGCCTTCACGCCCGAAAGGGAGTGAATGCCTTTTTAACAGGGGCAGCTATTACTTTTATTGATCCCTTCGTCTGCCCAGCAGTCATTAAATTATTTACTGCTAAAGAGCAGCCAATTTTCTCCTAATCAGCTGACTTTAGGAGGGAAAATTCAGCCAGATAGGCATTTCCAGCGCCAGTTGGAGTAGCGGGGGGAGAAAATAAGCCGTTAACTATAGGCCTAGAGTATAGAGTAATAAAGGCAGGTCACAGGGATTATATAAGCTTCGATGTGGGCTTTAGGAATTCTTAGCCTAAGACCTCTTTTCCCACAAATCTGCTGGTTGTGTTTTTGCATCTTTCCAGACAATGCCGTAGGGTGTGTGTGAATCCCAGGCCATTCAAAAATACACTGATGCGGCCTCAGTCTAC
>NC_087210.1:11237841-11240341 GCF_015104395.2 Macrobrachium nipponense | reverse complement strand
ATATATATATATATATATATATATATATACTATATATATATATAGATGTATATATATATGTATATATATATCTATATATATATATATATATATATAATATATATATATATATATATATAAAAGTGTTATTGAAGCCTGAAAGTCTTGGACAATTGATACACAGATGTTTTGAAACGGGATTCGTTTGCCGACCAAAACCTAACCGCTTTTTTATTATTGATTCCCTCCAGTTTACTGATCATATAGGCAGGCTATTTATATTCATATTTTTTTTATCTATGAAATTAATGTCAAGCAGAAACAGACAGTTCGAATGTACAGCGTGAGTTACAAGTTTTGATATCTACCGCAACACAAACACTTTCAGGGGCCAGGCGACAAATTATTGCACCAAGTTTCTTGGATAAAAATATAGAAAATGTATATCAATATCGGCTGTGTTTGAACATCAAATCTCAATATATTTCATGGACAATATCTTAAGCGAATTAGGTTCAATAAAAAATAAGATATTATACTACATCACTTTAAGTAATCAACTAAAAATATCTTTAAAAATGAGCACAATAAAAAGCAATGATTTTCTCATCAAAACACAATCATCACCATATAAGAGTACAGGAAGCAGTGAGGAGAACAGAAGTGACGAGACGAATTCCAGACGGAACACGCTCTCCCCAAACTCTATTTGCAAAACTTCTTGCGACCCGAAAATTTTTGACCGCAGTGGTCTGGCAGCTTGGGGAAGTTTTGCTGCAATTAACTCTGCCATTTATGAGTTCTCAAAGTTTTGATCATATCGCTTGTCATCAGACATCTTTTTTCTTTTTTTTCTTTTTTTAAGGGTTGAAATCGTTTAAAATAATGAAATCATTAACACCAATATCACATCGTTCACAATGATAATGATGATAAGTGAGTGGTAACTGAACCGCGGTAGTAATCATCCCATTGTCTGTGAAATGTCGAAACATTTTGCGAGGAAAGACGAAAGCAACTTGTTTTCATGTCAAAGTTACTTTTAATATAGCAAGAATACTACACGCAATATTACAAATCTAAGAGAAAGAAATTATTTGGAAAATTGATAAAATAATAACTATAATTTTGTTATTCCAATACTATATATATATATATATATATATATATATATATATATATATATATATATATATATATATATATATATATATATATATATATATATATATATATATATATATATATATATAGCAAAAAACAAAAAACTTGTAAAGAGCATTCCTATACCTTGGGTGAAAGGAAATACCGAAGAGAAACTAAAGGCGACCTCCCTTTGTTCCTCAATTCTCTGGGTACACATCTCCATCACCTTCAAATCGAAAAAAAGTCCCAATGCAAGGTCATATTTTCACATCCTGCAGTTCAATTACTTAATCGCTTTGCCTCCCTGAGAGAGACCAACAGAGAGAGAGACAGAAAGATTGACAAAGCGGCATTTTTGAATGTCTTCAACTGAAAGGAAAGACAGACGAGACGCGAGAAAACCTGAAGGACTGGAATGCTATAAGCACCTTCCTTCGGCCGCCGCTGGTTTTTCTCATAGCCAAGTTTTATGGCCTTTGATCTCTTGCTTCCAGTCTTCAATTTTTTTCTGACCTTATTTTTCTTCTTCACCTTCTCAAGATATCGGGTAATGATGCTTCTGGCATCCTGGAATTATGCGTGACACGGCTCCAAGAGGAGATGGAGCTCGTCTTTTGGAAAAAAAGGGGGTGGGGGGGACAGGAGATGAAGGTAGGCATGCACGCTCACAAATATGCAATGCATGCTTAAGCTGCTTTCTATCTCTACTTTTCTTTCTCATATTCATATACATACACATAATCTTACAAGTATATAATTTTATTTTTATATAGCAGTACTTTCTGACTATATATTTATATACAGTCAGAATTGCTACATTAAATTGAAATTATATACCTGCAAGAATATGTGTATGCATATGAATATGAAGTGAAAAAGGGAGAGATAGAAAGGAGCTTATGCATATGCACTGAATATTTATGCGCCTGCAGGCCAACCGTAAACAGGTTACGGAAATTGGCGCTGATTACTGGCTGCGCTGTCTTGAAAGTATCTATTTCAATTTAAAAAATAAAACGTACTTCTGAGGCCTAGTTTTTTCTGCTTTGTATTATCTGGTCTTTGCAAGGTCACAAAAGTATCAAGAGAATTTAACTGATATTTCTCTTTATTGTAGCCTAACCTTCTTTTCCTTCTTAACCAGAAACATAGCAGAACACTATCCCAAACAGAGAACAGGAAAGGATTTGGATAATCGGTTGTTCAGGTAGTAATGATAGCATAAAAAATCAACACTATAATTCTTATTCGAACGTTAAACTCTTATCCTAGTGCAAACTCAACTGTTCTGTCTGGCATCTAGCTTTTCCAGGTTCCTTTTCAGGATTTTGGGTTATCGTGCCTAGTGTTCCTTTAATTATGGGTACAATTTCCA
>NC_087210.1:11230341-11232841 GCF_015104395.2 Macrobrachium nipponense | reverse complement strand
TTATAGGCCTACCAGCCAAAAACTTTTGAATCCACGCCGCCTTGGGGGATGCTGGGAGTTCCACGGATCAAGGCGTTGTTTTGTTTACAATCGCTACGCAGGCGCCCAAAGCGCGAATTTTCTTTCTTATCGCACTAAAAAGTATCAGTGACACATCAGGGATATTATTTCGTCCCTTTGACATAATTTTTGCACCATTTTAAATAATCCTTTACATGAAGTATTATATATGAAAATGTGCGCAATTTCATGTAAAATACAACAAAAAATACTCATGACTGTAGCTTTTATCAGTTTTGAAATATTTTCATATATAACGAATAAGTGCAAAAATTTCAACCTTCGGTCAATTTTGACTCTACCGAAATGGTCGAGAAACGCAATTGTAAGCTAAAAAATCTCTTATATATAGTAATATTCAATCATTTGCCTTCATTTTACAACAAATTGGACGTCTCTAGCACAATATTTCGATTTATGGTGAATTTATGAAATAACTTTTTCCTTACGTTCGCACGGTAACTCTTCGGATAAATTTTTTTGTGCGATGTCCTAATGTTTGCACCATTTTAAATTTGCCGTTACATAAAGTTTTATATATGGAAATGTGCGCAATTTCATGCACAATACAAATAAAAAACAATGCATGGTTGTAGCTTTTATCAGTTTTGAAATATTTTCTATAAATAACGTTAAGTGCAAAAATTTCAACTTTCAGTCAAGCTTTGAATCTACCGAAATGGTCGAAAAACGCAATCGTAAGCTAAAACTCTTATATTATAGTAATATTCAATCATTTACCTTCATTTTGCAACGACTTGGAAGTCTCTAGCACAATATTTCGATTTATGGTGAATTTGAGAAAAAAAAAAAACATTTTCCTTACGTCCGCGCTGTAACTCTTCCGAAAAAATCGAAATTTTTTTGTGCGATTGTCGAAATGTTTGCACCATTTAAAAATAGCTGTTACATAAAGTTTTATATATGATGAAAATGTACAATTCATGTAGAATACAACTAAAATGATTGTAGGTGTAGTGCTTTCTCTTTTTTCGAAATATTTGCATAAAAATCACGATAAATAGAAAAAAAAAAAAAAAAAACCACGTTTGGTCAAATTTGACTCTACCGAAATAGTTGAAAAAACGCAATTGTAAGCTAAAACTCTTACGGCCTAGTAAATATTCAGTCATTTATCTTAATTTTTGAAACAAATTTGAAGTCTCTAGCACATATTGTGATTTATGGTGAATTTTTTAAAAAATATATTTACTTCCTTCCTTCCGCGCGCCGATTCGCGGCCGCAAGTCTCCGAAATGCGTACATCGCATTATCCTAATATTTGCTCATTTCATATTAGCCTTTTTATAGAGTTTCATATATAAAATGTGCGCAATTTCATGAAGAATAATATAAAAAATAATTAAAGGTTGTAGCTTTTCCCATCTTTGTAATATAAGCATATATATATATAAACATTTTGACATTTGGTCAACTTTAACACGTCCGAAATGGTCGAAATCTGCAATTCTAATCTAACACTCTTACAGTATCGTAATATTCACTCATTGTTCTTCATTTTGAAACAAATTGGAAGTCTTTAGAACAAATATTTAGATTTACGGTGAATTTTTGAAAAAAAACATTTTTTAAGTCCATGCGTTTATGAATTCATACATCATTTTGTGATAATAATTTTCGGTGTTGCTTTTATTGTTTACAATGTATTATATATCAAAATGATTGCAATTTAGTGTAAAATACAACGTAAAAAAAAAGTAACTCGTTAGCTTTGACCGTTTTTTTGCACAGCGTGATTTGAATACAATTATGTATGAATTTTTTTTTTTGCTACCATATATCACATTATTTACATATGATAATGATATTATTTTCCATTTCTAATAGTTGCATACAAAACTTCAGGCAATGACAAAAAAATGAGCCAAAAATGAACTCTTAATCTTCAAAACTAAGCGCGCTGTGATTTTGTGAAAAAATTATTTTTTCCTCTTCCGCGCTCACTCCAACCGGGCCTGGCATACGGGAGATGTTTTGATTTTTAGGGCTTCGGCGTAAGAGGGTGGGTTAATATAGGACAACATGGTTTCGTACCCGGAAAAAGTACACAAACCCAATTTTAGTCCACCGTGAGAACATATACAAAACTATGAAAACCGAAATGAAACAGATGTGGTTTATCTAGACTTTACAAAAACTTTTGACAAGGTAGACCATAATATATTAGCGAAGAAAATTTGAAAACACAATATCGTGGATAAAGTAGGAAGATGATTAAAAGAATTTTTACACAACAGAAAACAGATAGTTATTGCAAAACGATGAGAAATTGGATGAAGCTAAGGTAATATCTGGTGAGCCACAAGGTACGGTGTTAGCTGCATTACTGTTTGTTATTATGATTGCAGACATAGACAGTAATGTAAGGACTCGGTAGGTGAGTAGTTTCGCCGATGACACAAGAATAAGTAGAGAAATT
>NC_087210.1:11215341-11225341 GCF_015104395.2 Macrobrachium nipponense | reverse complement strand
AGATAGAGTTGACTATTAACCCATGTAACGAAATATGTTATTATCATATCACTTTTTGAGCAAGATTTGGAAGTTATTTTTAGATTTTACAATTTCCTGACGAAGGGAACGGATTCCTGAATCTTTGGTGTAAAAAAATTAGTAAAATTACAATGGTGACTGCTAATCTTGCTTGTTGTCCTGTTCAGAAAAATGAAGATGCTGTAATTACTAAAGTCTAGATTACAAAGATGCAACAATATTAGTAGCCCGAGTAATCCCAAAATCTTACGCCAAAGGTTAGATTTTATCAAGTTCTTATGAAAATCAAAAAAGGGAGAAAGCGGTGGCGATAAAATAGGAATAAGGGTGAAAGAAGAGTAAGCGAATGATGGGACATTTTTCCTTTAACTCTTTAAACTCCATGACCAGTGCCTAAAATATATTGAATTCTTCCAACCTCGACTCGTTTGATTCACCTCTGTGCTAAAGTTTGGCCGATGCCAACTTTAGGCGCCTGAGTTGTGGCCAGCAAAGGATACTATTTAGAAGGAGCTATTATTCCACAGACAAATTTAGTTTTCCTTTTCCTCTCAAGGTGCTGACTATCCTCCCGATCCAGATTCTCTTCGGCTATTTTTAAAAACAGGAATCAAAATATCTGCAAAATTTAACGTGACCTATTATTTCCATTCTAAAAAATATACAACAAAACATTCTCTCTCTCTCTCTCTCTCTCTCCTCATCTCTCTCTCTCTCCTCATCTCTCTCTCTCTCTCTCTCAGTGTCAAAGATAGACCGTCGAAACAAAATCCACCGGTCCTTAAGTAATGAGTAGTATTGGTTATCCTTTAGGGGGGTACAGACGATCATTATTACTGTCAGTAAAAATACTGACAAAATTCAATTGATGTGAACTACTATCACTACACCGAACACACGTCCATTATTGAATAGTAATTCAGTGTACCAGCATCCATTGCAATTATTATGGCTCTTTGGCTAAAGAAAAGACGCAAACGTAGAAAGTAGGTCAACGACTGGATTGGTAAGCGTTATATTTTTACGCATATATATATATATATATAATATATATATATATATATTATATATATATATATATATATATATATATAAATATATATATATATATATATATATATATATATATATATATATATATATATACATATATATACATATATAAATATATATATATATATATATATATATATATATATAATATATATATATATATATATATAGTATATATGTATATATATGTATATATATATATATATATATATATATATATATATATAGATATATATATATATATATACATATATATATATAGTATATATTAACATCATAAAATCATTAAAAATACTTTAGTTAACATAGTTATTGCAAATGTAGTCCAAAAAAAAAAAAAAAAAAATTTATTGTTATGGAGTAAAATGTAATAGTTTTAAACAATAAAATACAATTGCCTCTGCTGTTATTTCAATTGAATTTCTTGTCTGCACAGGCTTCTCCAAATTTTTCAAGGATAAAAGCTCATATAAAAACCCATGAGGACGGTTGATATATGTCATCGGTGCTAGCACCACTCGTTTTAGATTCGTTTGATTTTTTTCAACTCCTTCTGAAAGTTGCTTTTCAATGTATGTATCTTCTTTTTCACATGCTCTAAAGTTGTGTCAGCTTTGATTGAATTATATACCTCCAATAACTTCTCATATGCAGCCATTTTCTTGTTCTTCATATAATTTTCTCTTCGAACATCCCATAACTTTGGTAATCCTTGGAAAGCTGAAATAAATTCCCGAAGGAGCAGTTTCCCTTGCTGGTCAGACATTGTACCTCTTCCGATTTCTGATAATACTAACAATACATACTGACAGTCCAGTGAACAAACCATCATTAATTGAAGCCCCACCCACATACTGATAGCTGAAACTGGATTTCAAGGACAACCATTTTCAGGTACTGACACTAAGTCCGTATGATGGACACACCGACAGTAATAATGACAGTACAGGAAATACTGTCAGTAATATTGATCGTCTGCTTAGCCCTTTAGACTGAAGTGACTTTGGGTCGGAATGACCGAAGACAAGAAGACCATTCGAAGTACGAGATGACCTGTTTCCACAAAGAAGTTTTTCCTTTTCGCTAATAGAATTGCGCCTCTCATTTTGTTCCTATTTTTCGGCTTTCTTCCGGAAACGACGATGAGGGTGCGGTTGCTCGAAGGGACGGAAAAAAAAAGAAGAAGAATCAAGGAGTAACCTGATTAACTCTTTGGCTAAAAGTGTAGTTGGCAAATATATCTCGCTAACTGACTAAATACATAAATCGGTCATGACAGGTTACCTTCGCAGCTAATAGTAAAATTGAAAAAGAAACCCACAATATCACTGTGTAACGTGTTTACTTCTAATTATTTACATTTAAAATTAAATGCAAATACTTAGAAGTAAACACGTACCACAGTGATTTTGTGGGTTTCTTTTTCAATCTTCAGAAAAAAACTGAAAGAAGTTTTTGTTTAGTTAATAGCAAAATATTAAACATTTTCCTATACGCTAAACCTTGAATAGGATACGGTCGAAGATGAATACGGAAATAACACCGTGACCTTGAAATTTATCACAAAAAATGCAGAGAGACCTACCTTCACCTTACAAATAATATTTAAGAAGTTGAAACTAACCTTTGATATAATAAATATTCTATTATAAAATGAGTTTCATAATAAAGAAAAACGAAATAAACCACAACGACGACAGGAACCACAGTATGGAATAAAGATACAAAGGATTTTTTTAGAGCTAAGAAGCAATGAGTGATTTTTAGTGAAAATATAAATATGAAGAAAAATTGAAAATTAGTGACAGCCATAATACAATTCACCCAGGGCAACACCAATAAAATGTAACGACTTAATAATTTTTCTTATCTCTATTTAGTTCCTCTGAGCCATGTTTTTCTAAAGATTTCTCTTCTCTATATTATCTATCTAATCTCCCAAGAAATATCTACGTAATGTATTTTTATGAGTTTTTTCAAACCACACAGAAATATCAGTCTTCCTGAACATGTCAAGTTGAATTACAACACACTTAACACTGATCTTCCCTGAATTCCATAAAATATCAAGTTAGTTCTTCCTTCTTAATCTACTTAATGGTACTTTGACTAGCACAAAAATTGTTCAGTAATTTCCCTCTAACTATCCAGTGACAGTCACTTCGAGAGAAACACCTGAGGTTTCCAGAAAGTTGAAATCATTTGATTTTTTTTTTCTAGAATTACAAAGTGTATCTTATAAAAACCCACGTATCGGTTTATTTATGGATGGACAGATAGACACTTGCAAGAATTCGGATCAAAAGGGTGTTAGTAGAGTAAACGGGACCATAAATAATGAAAATTGACGCACGTAAAATCCATACGGATTAGAATACATATTTTTAAAGGGCAGATAAGTACACATGTAGGTCACAAGTGAATACTGGTACATTGCTATTGAATTCATTTTCACTATTTCTGAATTCCTCGATTGACCCTAAACCAAATGGTTTATATAGCGTCCTGTGAACACATCGCCATTCACAGCTCAACTGTACAGCTTCAGCGATAAGATAAGGGAACTTGAAAGGAACTGAACCAACATACAGAAATGATCACTGCAGTCATCATTACGTCATCTTTTATCCAATAGTTTATAAGTAGTCACCACGACCTCATGTAACAAAATGTGATGTGCAACTGGTTGCGTAAGTAGCACAAAATAAGCGGAAAGTCACTGTAATCGGAATTTAGTAACCAAGTAGTAAGTTAAAAGATAATAAAAGTGTATTAAAATATAATGGAGTATGCAGCAAATCATGATTAAACGAGAAGAGAGCATGAATAAGCGAAGGTGAAAAGAGCAGCATATTACTGGGAATAGTAATGAGCCCTACAAAAATGAAGAGGACGCTGTCGCAATACAGATTACTAGAGCATCGATAACGCGCAAAGATTTGCTAATAATGAATCTCACGAATCATTTATAAAGGGTGTTGGATGAATGCCGGCAATAGTTCCTTCATAACAACATTTCTCAAAACACCAACTATATGCAAGAACCGAAGCAGGTCTTTGATAAGTTAAGAGCTAGCTAGGCCATAATCCCTCCCGGTGAATACTTCATGCGAAGAGGATCTGACGGAAATCGCACCACTGAATTTGGAATGAAGTGCTTTCCCTCTCCAGAAACCTAATCTATTAGCGATAAAATAAACTGAAAGAAAAGGTAAAAAAAAAAAAAATGAATGGCGGATAAAACGATAAATAAAAGAAGAGTAATGACAATAATGCTGGATCTGACCGCACTGAAACCAAAGATACGTAAAACATACTCCAGAGTATGTTGCCAAAGAATTTACCTCTTAGTGACTTCGAACTTGACATTTTGGCGATATTACTAGCAGAGCAAGTTGAAGGTAGAAGTGGAAATGGAATTTGTATGAAGATTCTAATTCTTCTTCCTCTTTTTCTCACCTGAATCCCATGTCGTATCAAGAGGACTATATCATTTTACGGCATAGATGGAGCACCAACAAGTGAAGTAAAAAAATGGATGGAAAGCTAGAGCCTTGGATTAAACGTGAAAGTTTAAGACCTCTGACGGAGAGGGAAAAAAAGATGAATCTTTTAATAATGCGTTCAATTCGTGACAAAATGTTAAAGCAAAAAACGTTAAACACTGAGTAAAAGTTACATAGAATTTAGATAAACAGAACTTTTTGAGCAAATGTAATTTAGATTTCCTAGTCAGAAGATATGAAATCACAATATTGTTTATAATACCAACTGATTACAATGCGTCAAGTAAATGTTATTGGGTAACAGGGCAACTTCGATGCCTAAACATGCTTTCTATGATGTATGAAAGGGGCTTGTGGTTCCATCATCTAAACCCAAGCTAATAATTTAGGAGAAACGTGGAGTTCAGGGCAATTTTACTAGTACCTGAACGATCTTGCACACTCGTAAATGAGGTCATAACCCTTCTAAAAGCCGCACTCTCATCCTTCAAGATGTAATAGGGTCGATCTTACACTTCAGAGTGCCACACTATTCCCCTTTTGACCGAAATGCTGAGCCATTATTTCAACTAAAAGTGACACAATCCTTCTAATGTTGTCGCACTGTTAGTTAATGACTCAAATGAGAGGTCATAAATTTACGTTTTCTACTGAATAAACTAATTATACTATCTAAAAGAAACGTCTGTTTGTCGAGAAGGAAAAACAGATGAGCACGAATTTACAGTAAGTTAAAAGAAACATGCCATTCAAATCAAATGATGACAGACGCACATAAATTACGACTCCTTTGTTTAAGAACAGGGGATGCAACATAGTTTACTTTGATGATGTCAGAGCAATAACTAATTACTGACGCGAAACGCAATTTTTATATTATTCTTATATTAATGTGCATAAAGATAAACGAGGAGAAAAGTGCTTTGGGATGGTTCGATCAAATGAGAATAATTGAGAACAGTATGCTCGACGAAAGTGTTTAGTTTAGAAGCTTTCGAAGGACGGAAAAAGGGTAGAGTAAGAAGGGCTTGATAAATGAAGTTAGATAGTAATTAGAAGATAAAGGTTCCTGATATCCGGCACCACCCCTACCACCCCCACAAAAGAGATAGTGAAAGCAAGTTAGAGATTGGCAAAGTTGTATAACGTGCTAATAATCCGCCTACTATGTAGACGCAGGGAGCGTCTACATTTATGAAAGTTTTCTGCAAGAGTTCGGCAGTTAAACAATGAATGCGATGGTGCCTAACAGCTTTATTAGTGGCGAAATATGAATATGTCATACATTCACACTGTACTAGGTGAAACGCAATGCGTTAATTAAAATCAAAACTTCAAAGCGAATTCGTATTGTTTTTCCGGATTATTTTCGATTTACCTCTATTATTTTAATCCGCTTTTAAAGCTGGCATGATAGCAATTAATAAAAAGGGACCAGAGCTTATGCTGACATTCTCTATATGCAACCTCTTTTGAAACCAATAATAAAATTACACCTATATTGTTTTACATTGTTTGCGTCAAACTGTTAGATCAGTTACTCCTATGTGATACTTTATTAAACGATATTTTGATTCTGACCTGCTCATGTTCCGTTACGATTGAATACAAATGGCGAAGTACATATCACAATAAAACAGCTGAACAAATTAAGTTTTATTGGTATGATATAGTTTCACCTTTGGCGAGTTAATTTTTCTTGTGTGATATCCTTACTACCTTTCTGGAAGTCTTTTTTAAACATTGTTTAGATCCCAAGCCAGTTTTATCTACTTGCTACGTATGCACATGGAATAATCCTCCTAGGTCCGGAAACACCTAATGAAATACTGTTCGTCGGATTTAGGTACTTACCAACGATGGTTAATATAATAGTAATAATAAAAAAGTAAGACTAGAAATGTATGGGTCTTCCCATAATATAAATATCCCAGGTTTAAATGTTAACTATAACTATATTATCATCAACCATAGTTTCTTAGATATTGGTGAATTAATGTTGATGTCGTATTTGTTCGTAATGAAAGACGGTGAATCATATTTCTTATTTTTTGTCCTTCGATTATTCTGAAATGTCCTTGAAATGGTCAGGATTGTTAATGAAGCACCTGATTAATGCGTTACAGAATTAATCCCAAGATTTCTTCACCTTCTGGTTGAATTAATGCTTATACGAACAAAGAAAAGAATTTCTGAGCTATAATCTTTTTTTTTTTAATTATGTGAAATAAACGAAAGTAATCAATTCTAACACCGTCATAATGGCTAATACTTTTGAAACTTCACTGGTATCCGGTGATTGGTTGTTGATTAATATATCTTGTCTGGACTGAAATTTTAGGAATTGAGGCGTCCATTTTCGGCAAAGTGTTTAAGAAAAAAGTTATTTGCAGCAATGTGATGACTCAGAACCCGAATCTATCTTAGAACAAAGGGCAATGCCAACAAAGACATGCAAAGAAATTTAGTCCAAAAGCGATCAAGTATGTTACTTGATTATCGGCACGAATCAAGTGGCAGTTCGCGACTCCTAATTTCTTGTATATCGGACTGCCCACAAATGTAACAAACCTCTCCCCAGAAAATATTCCCCCTCACTTAGCCAATCCTTACTAAAGCTCTCTCTCTCTCCTTCTTCCCATGACTTCCAATTGTCATGGTAAGCGCTTCATAGCAAAGAATTACGAGTTAAAGGAAAGGAAAACACATCTTCGAGAAGTTCTGCAGCACGGAGGCTTTCACGCGTTTTGGAGGCGCCTGTTCTCATGATGGTTCTAGAATTGGCAGGAGTTTTGTGGAACTTGACGTGAGGAACGCCGCGATTTCTGATGCAATACTTCGTCGAGATCCTTCTAAGAAGTTCCGGTAATCTCGGGAGCCTGTGACGTTCGCTGGTAGGCCACGCCCCCAGGTTTTGGTTGCCTATATACGACTGACGAAGTAGGAGGGAGCAGTAAGAGTCACAGATCAGATTATCAGTGAGAGCCCAGCAGCAGAGATCAGAGATCATCAGAAAGAGATAAGAAAAGAAGGAACAGACGAAGGATCAGAGAGGAAAAGGCGCTCGAGAGTTGGTCGAATTCTGGTCAAGCCATCCAGTTAGAGAGAACAACCGAGGTATTTTCGTCGTTGACCAAGCCTTGAGAGCAGAAACGTTCTACAATAGGTTTCGGGGAGTTCCTACCGTTCGAGTATCAAGAATAGACATTGTTTTCTGCAATACAGAGTCAAGAAGACGTCTGCAATTACAGTTCTCCTTTTGTGAAGCCACCGCTTCGAGCATAGATCTCCGACAGCGCAAAACTGGCCAGCAAGTATTTGAATTACCACACTTCTTCCCCAGTTCACGCATTATAAGATTTTACTTGTGGTATGTAAATAGGAGAAACCATTCTGCATTTATCTTTATTATTAAGTTTGTAAATAAACCATTGTTGTGTTTGTGTATCTTTCTATATTCGTATCCCCAGTTTCAACTGTTGGTGTTGAATTCTTTTTGTTTATTTTCATATCGAACTTGGAACGGACCTCTCTCGGTCCGTAACACCAATCTTACTGAGGCTTAAGATATCATAATTCTTAGTCGCTATAAATGTCTGTGAAATTTTATCATTTGATTAAAGTATATTTCTCTTTCTTCCTCTGTACTTTTTTCCTTTTTCATGGTCACTCTGTTCGAAAGAGGTTGCTTTACGAATTAATGACTTAAAAGTTATTTTCAATCAGTGTAATTGTTCATTTACCAAAATTTCATTAAACGTTTATAATTGTTACTTCGATATGAAAGCGTTGGTGTACAGGCACTGCGCTGGAATATATACTGAATGGCTTTTACTTTCAAATGAATGCAATATTACTTCTAAAACTGTTAACTGTAACGGTTGTATCTGAAAATTTTAAATCTCTCTCTCTCTCCTCTCTCTCTCTCTCTCTCTCTCTCTCTCTCTCTCTCTCTCTCTCTGTCCAGCGAGCATAGAATCTTCATTATCCCATAGCAGTTTCCATACACCGGTAAACGTTTTCCTTGAAGTCAGGTAATTACTTTGGCTCGAGCTTTAAACTTTCCAAATTCAATACTTCCTAAACTGATTTTCAACGGACGCTACGAGTTACTTTCTGCCCTAACATTGACTCCCGTTCGCTCGACTAATTTGATCTCAGTAAGCTGATTTGGTTGCTTAAGTTGTTTGCCGTTTATCGAAGTTTTGCCAGATTCCTCTTATTATGAACTCCTTACAGCGGTAGGAACCCTTGAGTAGGGAAGGCATCATTCGAGCACCTGATTTGAGAAAGAATAGTCTTCACTGTCCTCGGGGACCCAGCTCCTCTCCCCTACTGTATATCAAGTCGGTTATTTTTCATTCTAAGTTTCATCAACTCGATTATTCAACCTTTACAACCCGTGTTTTTAAGCGAGTGGAGGTATGTTGGCAAACAGCGAGAGAGAGAGAGAGAGAGAGAGAGAGAGAGAGAGAGAGAGCAACAGCTGGTATAGAGATATATAAATACAATAATAAATACATGCATATATGAATTAAACAAACAAACACTCTATATATATATATATATATATATATATATATATATATATATATATATATATATATATATATATATATATATATATATAATATATATATATATATATATATATATATGTATGTATAGTATTTGTGCCTGTGCAAGTATTTACGTACATGTGTGTGAATGTATGTACGCATGTGTCTAGTATGTGTGTGTCATATTACGGGCCCACACAACAAAAAAAAGACATTGGAAAAGTAAAGAATAGCAAATTTTCTTCACATAAATAGCAATATGTCAGGGCAAATACTGATTCATATTATTTTAACTATCAATGAACTTTTGTATGTGATCCGATTTTTCGGCGCCCACTGACCTATTTACTCTGATCTTCTGATTGATGAGAGCTAATCCCAGAATATTCCTTGTGCTGATAATTACTCTTGGGAATAAGTATGGCCTCATTCGAATCGATACTACCTCCCAAATTTTCCTAACTATAGAGACTTCCGAATTTTCTGATTCTTTAAATAATATTTTCTCACATAGGTTAGTCCTTGCAATGAATGCATTCTTTTAACTAAGTCAAGTTGTACCTTAGTTAAATGTATGTACATTAAATAACGATTCCCATTGTTTTCTGGTATAAGAAAAAAAAATAAAATTTTTTGGGTTGCAATTATTTGTGTATAAACATTACAAGTGCACATTTTCGATAATGATGATTATGATTCCTGAAAACAACATCTCAGACTAAACCTCTCTCTCTCTCTCTCTCTTCTCTCTATCTCTCTCCTCTCATCTCTCTCTCCTATCTCTCTCTCTCTCTCTCTCTCTCTATAAATTCTAAAAAATAATGTGGGTTAAGAGTCATATCCAATATTTTCCAAGATCCA
>NC_087210.1:11211663-11214841 GCF_015104395.2 Macrobrachium nipponense | reverse complement strand
TTCCAAACCGTATAAAATCACTAACATTTTCTTTAACCAAACAAAAAACTTTCAGTTTTCTTCTGAAGATTGAACAAGAAACCCCACAAAATTACTGTATAACGTGGATCCTTATAAATATTTACATTTTATTTTACTCATCACTCGAGTACTTTCAGGCCTTATCTATGCATCTTTTGCAAGAGATGTGTAGATTGTCAAACTGGTCAAGGCCAGGCTGACAACCTACACATATCTTGAAAAAGGGCCGCAGAGAGGACCTGAAAGTACTCGAGTGTAGAGTAAAATAAATGTAAATATTTATAAGTAAACACGTTATACACAGTAATATTGTGGGTTCCTTTTTCAATTTTCTGTGTTGTAAAATCATAGACACTATCTTTGATGATATGAATAAAATAAAAAATGAACCTAAGGCAACGTTAATTAAAGTTTCATTTTCCCGTTAATGCCCTCGATATTCCTGCAGGATATCAATTGTTGCCAAAATGGGGTCGAGCAGAATTTTGTCTCTGTAGCTCTATTTTTACAGAATTAGGGAACTTACATAAATAAATAAAACTCGAACAAAATGTGAGATAGAAAGGTTAAACAATTATCAAAATAATTTTTTTCTAAGGTAATCTCGCAGCCTGGTGTCTAAAACTAGTCAGTTATATAATGCAGCATTAATGGAAATAATTATTAAAAACTACACAATCGGCCCCACTCCATATACAAGGGTAGTTAGCAGCAGTTAAAGAAACAGACGTATATTGTTTATTTGTATGTGTTTGTGTGAATATGTGTGTAATGACACCGCTAAGATTTATTATGAATAATTATTAAAAGCATATTACGAAAAGTGTCCTACCGCTTTTACAGATGATAGAAAAGGGACCATCTAAAAAAATTCAATAAGTGCACCAGTGTAATCCGCCTGTTGACTTATTTATTTATGATCCGCTCATCTCCTCTCTCTCTCTCTCTCTCTCTCTCTCTCTCTCTCTCTCTCTCTCGCAGTGGTACCTAATGTAAATGATTATTAGAGTGAGAGATATCTGAATGTATGATTTATGGTAAAGCGACTGCCCTGGTTGGTTACCTTCTTCGTAATCCTCATGCGGACTCAGGGTATCAGCAATATAGCCTTGTATTACGAAGGTGAAGAAGAGATGGCCACCACGGAGCTTAACTGTCTGCACGGTTGCAGAAATTCGTTTATCGCGTAACTTTTCAACTTTTTTAGCCATGAAAAGCCACCAATTGCTTTCAGATTGGTTTTAATAGGTAACTTGGTTATAGTTACTCTGTGTTACAAATGAAAGTTGAGCCTTTCTACCGGACATTCATTAGAGTTAAACCCTTGATTATACCGATGCACATATAACAGTTGCTTTACCATAAATCATATTCTATCGTTTTACAGCTCCACCATACATTTAGATATCTCTCACTCTAATAACCATTTACAGTAGGTACCACTACCACAGAGAGAGATAGAATGAGCGGATCGCTACATAAATAAGTCAACAGGCAGGTAACAATCGAGTGAATCGTTAGATATTTACACCATTGTAATCTATTATTAGATGAATAGATAGAAAAAATCGTACAAAATATGTTTTAAACTGAGGTAACTTACAGAGAGAGAGAGATATGAGCAGATTAATGCGTAAATAAATCAGTCGACTGGCAGCTAATAACCGACTGGGTCGTTAGATATATACAACAATGTATATTGTTAGAGAGATGGACAGAAAAATCATACAAAATAAAGTTCAAACTGAAGCAACTTTCAGAGAGAGAGAGAGAGAGAAGGGAAGACGAGGGAAGGATGAAGGATGGGGGTGACGGTGGAGGTGAGGGGAGAGGGTAGGTGGAGCAATTTACTGTTGTATTCGTATCCATTTCTGGCTAATGGAGTTTTTGCCTCTTGGTACAGGGACAAGTTTCGTTATTCTTTACAATTAGTGATTCACGATACCCTTATAAATTACGGCACTGGGTGTAATACGCTAGAGCAAAATCTCGTTCTCATACGAGTCTTCGTTACAGTTATTGCCAAAAAACGGTCTTGCACTGTCTCTGAAACCCAGAGTAAATGACTGTTCATAACGACAAGGTGATCTGAATAGCAGGCCATTTCATCAAAGAACGACGAATCTTTTAACATACGAAGGCATGGTTCACGGGTAACAATGCAAGAAGTAAAAGTATTGGCCCAATATCAGAACTCCCAAAATGCCAGCGACCACAGAACTTCGTTTCATGTGCCAAATGTGAATTTTCCGTTTCCCAAAATTCAGAATTATGTCTGCTGAACCGTTTATTTGAAAGACTGCCTAGTCACTAAGCATAAAATGCGTTCCAAAAATGCTTACGCTGCACAACACACTAAAAATAGGACCTCGGCTATTCTCGCACAGTTCGTGGACTAATTTGCCCTCCTACGGATGGCAGTGATTGATAAAGAGAATTAGACGAAGTGAAAGGAAAGTTACGATTGAAATAATCTTCTTCGTGGCCTTTCTTACCTCATAATCAGTCGATTTATATAGAAACAAGTCTACGCCAGGTGCCATTTCGGCTATTACTTAAGTAAGAAAGATACTTAAGACGCCACCAGTTAACGGAAAGACCCATGATTAGATAGGATGAGGGTTTATGGCAATTTTAGGAGGAACCTAACGATCCTCTCAGAGCAGAGAATGGAGCCGTTTCCCTTTGAAGAGAAGCTTCCCTATTCTTTTAGATATTGAAGTGACAACATAACCTTTCTGACAGTAGCAAAAGATTCTCATTTTCGATCGTAAAGTATCGGCATAATACTTTTAATGGCGTTATACTATTTTGTATAGCGGGTTCATGCTATTTTAGGAGATGTTACTTATTTCTAACGGCTTGCATCATAAGGTGAAATATAACAATTTCTATCCTAAAATTGTTGGTATTTTGTTATAACTGAATTTAGTTTGAAGGATATTTAATTATAAAATCTTAATCCAGAAAAGTACATAAATAACACTAATCTCCATTATTGGGTCATAGAGAACTGCAACTTAAAAGTAAAAAGAAAAAAAAATCAAACCTCTGATCACAGACACAATTTTTGGCCAACATATTTTCTAATTATAAAATACATTATGTAGATAATGTAGACATTAGCCAGAGCTATTTCTACCAAGTTGAGCATTGT
>NC_087210.1:11199163-11206663 GCF_015104395.2 Macrobrachium nipponense | reverse complement strand
GAGGAACAAAATTACAGTAAAAGTACTTTTAACACTAGAAATCAAATCCTTTTGTTTCAGAAAAAAAAAAAAAAACATAAATGGGACATATTACTATAATCTATATAGTCATCATCATGATACATTCAATGATCGGTATCTACATACAGTGCAATTTACCCAGGTGGTGACCGCTACAGACCCCGCCTCCACTCGCATGAGCTCAGTTCCTGAATCAGGTACAAATTTCGGGGCCAACTTTCAGATTTCTCATGTTAAAAATCATGTTGTTAGATAAATAGATAGATATATGTATATATAGGCAATGTATATATAGGCAATATATATATATATATATATATATATATATATATATATATATATATATATATATATATATATATATATATATATATATACTATACACATATATAAAATATATAAATATGCACTATTTATATATATAATATATATTTATATACTTATATATTATATATATATATTAGATATATATATATATATATGTATATATATATATATATATATATATATATATATATATTATATATATATATCTATACTATATAGATTGGTAAACTGTAGATACAAGGTTCAATTAATAGAATATCTATGCTTGGGAACAGAATTAAGAATATTTGTCTAATTGAACCTGTATGCTCAGTATCTGATCTTCCTAAAACTAAGATAAATAATATAAAACTTACTGAGTAACAACATAACGTAGAAGTGGGTAGCAAGGCTGATAAATTACCTTACATTAGCCACAAGCCGAGAAATATTATTGCTCATATGGAAAAGCCCTCTGAGTTTAATGGGTTAAATTATTTATACTTCGGCAAAATAATGAAGATCTGAACCCAAAGTCATATAGGTTAGATGTAACTTCTGAGCCTATCCCTCAAGTTTCTTTTTTTTTCTTTAAGTTTTTATTCAATAAATTATTTACAAAACATTACAATAAATCCAGAACTACATATATTTCCATCTAAAATACATTGCATTTAATGTTACAAAAATTCTTTGTGAAATATTTTAACAATTTCTCCTTCAAAATGGCCCTGATATCTCTCTGTTTTTTTATAATCGAAGCTTTTATTCTATTTATAATCAAACGTTCAGGCACATTCTTGTCTTTGAACAACCATATATTTACAATATAACTTGACAAAATTAAAGTTGCAGTGTTCCTTTGTTTCCTCGATGACTCTGGGAAATCAAAATACATAATTCTAATGAAATTGCAGTGAACAAAATTACAAAATAGCTTCAAAACTCCTTTTAACCATATTATTACATTTGCAATTCTCTTGCAGAAATATACCATATGAATATTTGATTCCTCAGCATCACAAAACTGGCAATGAGAATCTTGAATTATTTTCATTTCTTTTAACCTTTTTTTATTGGGTAATATTTCGTGAATATATTTATATATTATTTCCCTATCAGCAGCAGAAAGAAATTTCATGTTGATGTTTTCCCAAATCAGAGGCCAATTATAAAGGGGGTATCTACTCTCAACAGTTGGCTGTACCTTTGGCAATAATTTCACATATATAGTTCTCGATTTATGAAAAGGAAAATTCTGAAATGTTTTACATTTCCTAACTGTTACTAAGACCTCAGAATACATAGGTGCCATTACACATGAATTGTCTCTGTGCTAAATTTCCGGTAAACAAGCCCTTCATATGTGAATTGTTATTATAATTTGACATAAAATTGTATTTATCATCACAGTGTAACTTTAAGAAAGAGGCAGCTAGAATACTTTGTGTCTTCCATAAAATACTTACATTCCTATCCCTCCTTCAATCTTTGACTTTGTTAAAGTGTCTCTTTTGATGAATTCACATTTTTTCCCCCGCCCCCAAATGTAAAAGCAAAATTTCTTTACTTATTAGTTTTGCATATTTGACAGGCAAAGGGTAAATATGGGAAACATACCATGTCTTTGAAAAATCAAGGTATTGACAATAACAGCTTTTTGATGAAATGTAAGTCTTCTGTTGTGAAAGCTCGCCAAAGTATTCTTAATTTTACATAATATATTTGTCCACGAAGAATTAACAGCCATTTCGTAATTATCAGAAAATAGAATTCCCAAAGTTGTAAAAGAACCTGTATATCCTTGAAGCCAATGATAAAGGCCAAACAGACCTATCACCCCATGGGCCATAATCCAAATATTTTCGTCTTATTTTTATTTAGCATGCAAACCCGTGGCTGCTTCAAATTTAGACACTAATGTGCTAATCTCCAAAATTCCCTTGTCACTGGCAACGAAAATATTTGTATCATCGGCAAACCCAAGAATTTTAAGGTGGTTATCATTTGGTAAGGGCAAGTGTTCAATACAACTATTTCTTTTTATAGCAAGATACAGAGGTTCCTGGAAAACAGCATAAAGGAGCATAGAAAGAGGGCAGCCTTGTCGAACTCCCCTCTCTACACTAAAGTATTTACCAATGTTACCATTAACAATGCAACAACTTCCAATATTCTTGTACAATATCTTAATGCAGGAAATCAGTTCATCACAAAACCCTAGTCTTTCAAGAATCCGAAGTACAAAATTAATATCAACAAGGTCAAATGCTTTCGACCAATCAAGATTCAAAATAGCACCTTGAACTCTTTTCTCACTACAATAATACACAATATCTCTAATTAAAGTATTACATGTATTTATGGATCTTCCAGGCACACAAAATTGTTCAGGACTGATAAGGTTAAAGATAACTGTTTGCATTCTTTTCGCCATTATCTTAGCAAGTATCTTATAGTCACAGTACAACAATGAAATTGGTCTCCAATTAGTCAAAGTACTCTCATCGGTGCCTTTCGATATGAGAGTGACCAATGTAATACCTCAGACTCTTGGAGAGAGTTTTCATTTCCATAATATTTTCAAGCAACAGCTTTAGTTCATCCTTAATATCTTCCCAAAATACCTTATAAAATTCTATTGGGATGCCATCTATACCAGGACATTTACTGTTAGCAATGGAACGAATAACATCACGTATTTCTCTGAGAGATATATTCTTATGAAATATATCATTATCAGAACCAGTCAATTTTTTCTCTACAAACTGCATAAAGAAGTTTTGCATAGGTACATCACAAATGTTTTTCTGGTAAAGTTTTTGGTAATACCTGAACACATAGTGTTCAATGGCCTGGCTATTTGTAAGAACAGTACCTTCATCAAGATTCGGAATTATGTTTCGTTCTGCAACTATTTCTGTCATGACCTTTTTACTATTTATTGCTCTTTGCTGTCCAAGAAGGTAAGAGGAGGCTTTTTCCCCTTCAATCCTGTCTTGAATTCTCGATCGTACTTTAACCCCTTCTAAAATCTGAGATTTTAGATTGTTTATTCTGTCTTTGAGAATAGTAATATCTGCATAATCTGAGTTTCCTGACACATTAAGTTTCATGTATTGTTTCCTTAGTTTTGCTTCAAAATAATTATGACCCCAAACTTTTCTGCCTGCTAATCCTTTTACCTTCTCTGACGAAAAAATTGTTTTATTTCTGGTTTCACCAAATCATTCCACCAATTACTGATATGATAGAAATTGCTTTTGCGTGTTTTCAAGAATGTCCACAACCTCTTAATCTTTTCTTTAATTTCCTCGTCTTTTGTTTAGTAAACTAGTATTAAGTTTCCAAAATGAGTTCCCAATACTAATGTTTGGATTAATCTTAATTTTGCAAATGACAGCGGAATGATCAGAAAATGAAATCACATTGTCTTTGAGCGTTTGACAGTACAATCTATCAATGCGCGAACCGTAGTTTGTGCGTACATAAGTATACTTGGGAGGTTCCCTTTGTTTAGCAAAAAACAAAAACCATACATCATTAAACCTAAGGGTCCTAATTAATCTGAGCAGTGATTTCGACACGTTTGATTCACTATTATTAGAATTGTCTCTAGGACTCAAAACACAGTTCCAGTCACCTCCCATAATAGTATGGCTATTATCATACCGTAAGTATTAGTAGGGCAATTCCTTGTCAAAAGCTCTTCCCGTTCCCTTGTATGATTATGACCTGAAGGAGCATAAATGTTAACAATGCGAATCTTACTACCATTCACCTCACCATGTACAGAACATATTTCTAGAATCTCCCGCCTCTTCTTTCAACATGCTTAATTACAAAATCTAAAGTCTTCTGGATGAGAATACAGGTTCCACCTTTAAGACGAATGGCTGGATTGAAAAATTACATTATACCTGTATGACAAAAACTCTATATCTTTAATATCCTTAACATGTGGTTCTTGGACTAAAAGAATGTCTATTTTGTTGAAGGTGTTAAATGAGTGTAGCATCTCTTGTTTCATTCTATCATTAATACTGTTAATATTGAGGGTGGCTATCCTAATGAATGTTAGTTATTATGAGATTTTCTTTTACTCTTTTTTGTTGCATTTTTGCGTTGCTTTCGCTTTTTGTTTACTTTCATGTTTTCTACAATGCTTGAATTACAGTCCGACTCATCGGTCACTGTGGTTTCATTATCATTATTACATTTTTGACCTGCTGGTATTTCATTTTCTATTGAGCAAAAACAAACTTTCTTGTTCTGACATCGTGTCATTAGCACCTTTATAATAATTGGAACTATTAAAGGGTGGTAACATTAAATCACCTGTTGGATTTTGTATATCATCTTGACTTCTGGAGGGGATGATTGAGCTAAATAAATCTTGACTCATAGGATGCGCTGTGTCGGTGTTACTTCTGTCTTCGTCAACGTTGCCTTCAAAATGCCTTGATTCTTCCATGACGTCACAAGATCTCATATCATTCTCACTAGGCGAAGCTTCGACAGGATTACTGTCGGGTGAACAAACGTTCGTCTCCTCGGATATTGTTCCGTAGGTTGCAACAAGAGGTACTGCATCAGTCTCAGTAGTTCGTTGTACGATGAAGCAACTTGCATTCAATACGTCTGTCCCACCATTATGCTCTAAGGTCCCATTTATAGGGGCCAAACTGTTTTCTTCAGATACAGTTGGAGTAATGTCAATGTCATCTCGCAGGTCAATCAAATGGCAAGTCTCCATCAGCGTTTGGATTCCGTTTGCAAGTCTGGTTGGCCGTTGGATGCTGGGTTACTTCCGACTTCAACAGACGGTCAATTATAGAAGTGCTTTGGGGCATCCCTTCACAAGTTCGAACGTCTACTGGGTCCTGGTGGCTTACTGGCATTTCATTTCCTTTATTTTCTTGATTGCCAGATAAATGAGGGAAGTCTACTTCACTAATGATATTTAGTCTTTGTGTAATTCCAACTTCACATTCATTAGCAAAATGGCTGGTTTGCCCACAAAGTCTACAAGTTTTAGTCTGCCCTTTATAGTATATATAGATATAAACCTTGGCACATTCAACATATAAGAAGGAAGGAATCTGTCGATAAATATCCATCGAAACTGTTCTGACACCATTATCAATACCTTTGTATCTTCCTTGACTTCGAGTGTTCTTCTTCACATAACTCACTGTTCCGTATCTGGAAAGAATGTCATTCAGCATAAAGTCAGTCATTTCAAAAGGCACATTTCGCACTGTCACGTACGACCTGTAAGTTGACAAATCCTCAACTCGGATTTTTAGGTCGTCTCTTACACTGATTTCTTTGCCACCGAAATCTTCACAAATGTTTTCATATTTCTCTCTTGAGCTTAATTTAACAATTAACCTAGTTTTTCCCAATTCTGCAATGCCCTCAATTTCATCGTCCTCTATACGTAAAGTATCATCAAGAATTAAGGGAATGTCGTCTTCATAAATTGCACCCACTAAGTATCTATGGTATTAATTCTTTTCAACCTTGGCGCATTCATTCTGGAGACACAGAAAACGGAAGTCACTGTGTCTGGTTTTCGCTGGGCACAAAAGACTGTGCGTCGTCGCCAACTTTAATACTCACTAAAGTTGGCTATAGAGACGCCTCGAGCATAGCCCGAGGGCATATGGTTTTCCCGGCCAGGAAACCGGGGCAAAGAGTCCTGCTGTTTTGCACCTAAATAAATGCTAGGTTCACATTCCTACTTACTTAAAGGAGGGGCAAAATAGTCACTGCATGTTCACACACCTGGGGGTACATTTAAAACGCCTCCAGTGCCTTAGAAGTCGTATAAAACTCCTGTTTCCTTGACAGAAACCACAACACGACCTGGCCTTCTGCCGAGCGATCGTCCAATCCTTGAAGATCTGAACCCAAAGTCATATAGGTTAGATGTAACTTCTGAGCCTATCCCTCAAGTTAATCAAATAACAAACTTTTCTTTACGTATTGGAATGAAGTGCCATTTTCAACGAATGCAATTACTAGACCTGTGGTTCTTAACCTGGGGTACCTGTAGCCCTAAGAGGTACGATACCCTAAACCTGGGGTTACGAGACATGATAGCCAGTGCAGTTGTACTGTATATTTACTGTATTATGTTTTTATTATATTTATATTGGATTGGGGTACGAAAAAAGTTTGAGAAATATCAAGGGGTAGGTGCACTGAAAAAGGGTTAAGTACCAGTTTATTACACTTTGTATTCTGTCCATTTTCTAATTTTAATGTCCTTATTTACAAATGTAACAATGTTAGACGAACAGTCCTTAATTCATGGTCATAAATTCATGAAGAAACGAGTCTTAGTTCCAAAACTAGTCTGTTGAGTCTATTTATATAAGAGAGTACTATGGATGGGTTACTTTATCTTAGTGCGGCATTATGTAGTACAAGTACTACATTAGGTCAGGGGGGACAAGACAAAGTTTGACCTTGGTTTCGTTTATTATAAGGATTAAGCTTATTATAATATAATAATCTATATATTATTCCATATATATATATATATATATAGTATATATAATATATATAGTTATATATATATATTATATGGATTATTATATAGATATATGGTATATATATATATATATATATATATATATAATATTATATACATATATATATATATATATATATATTATATATATATTATATATATATATATATATATGTATATATATATGATATATATATATATATATATATATATATATATATATATATATATATATATATATATATATATATATATATATAGATATATATATATAATACTATATATATATATTTCTCCAGTATTCAAGGAAGAAATCTAATAACTTCGATACAGAGCTGTCCAAGAATATGTTTACGGACGTACCAATATTACGTTAAGCCTTGTGGAACATTTTCTGCTTCTTTTTTTTTCTCATAGTTGCAAGAACATGCACGGCAATTTTCAACTCTTCTAATTCCACTGTTTCTCTGGTGAGGTGAAACCATTTTTATTTGGAACTTTTTTCAATATCATCAACCACCGATCCCATTCTCTGCTTTTATTTGGATTGTTTCAAGCTCAAAGTTTTATTCTTTTTTCGTTTTCCAAACCAATAATCGTTGCAAAATTATGTTATGAGTTCAACAACTGAG